>NW_011908867.1:0-1191 GCF_000151845.1 Pteropus vampyrus
CATATATATCCATCTTCTTTATCCATTTGTCTATCAATGGGCATGTAGGTTGCTTCCACACCTTGGATATTATAAATAATGCTGCAATAAACATAGGGGTATATATATCTTCTTGAATTAATGTTTTCATTTTCTTTGAATAAATACCCCAAAGTGGAATTGCTGAGTCATATGGTAGATCTGTTTTTAGTTTTTTGAGGAATATCCATGCTGTGTTCTATAGTGGCTGCTTCAATTTGAAGTCTTATTAACAGTGCATCAGGATTCCTTTTTTTTTTCCACACCCTTGCCAACAGGTTATTTGTTGACTTTTTGATAATAGCCATTCTGATTTGTGTGGGATGGTATCTCATTGTAGTTTTGATTCGCGTTTCTACAGGTCACAAATTTTAATTTGAAATCCCATCAGATTTGAAAACCGAATTCTCTCTTTCTCTCTATTTATCTCTTTCTCTCTCCCACCCTTTTCCCTTTGGTAATTTTTTCAGGGAATTAATTTGATTGCAAAATCTGAGCTGTGCTGATGTGAAACTATTTTTAGTCATTTTTTCCCCCAACCCTATCACCACCACAGAGCTCACTGGGGATATTGAATCAGCTAAATGGAAAGTACTACATCACCATTCGAAAACCGTAAAACCTAACCCTGAAGGTTCTAAGTTCTGAAACATATCTGCAACCCATGATTTGGGATAATGGTATGTAGATCCAAAATTATCAAACTGGCTTTGATATATTGGGATGGACTATCCTAGAAAATAGATAAGGGTATTTTAGACACTGGAAAAGTAAAAGTCTTATTTAAACAGCGAGTCAGTGTCCCTGACAAACTGATAAATTCTCATTTCTGGTTCCGCCACGCCCTCGCTTCAGGCAACGTTTCCCCAGGGACTTTCCACATCAGTTACTCCTATTTCGATGGCAGTTCCACTTTACCGTGAGTCTGTGTATTCAACCTCCACCCCCAGAGACATTCTCTTCATGGTTCTCCACCTCTCCCAACAGCAAGGTGGTTCCCACAGTACCGGGACTTCTGCAGCCACTGATGGAACGATGCTCCACATGAGATGGTACCACCAATACCCTGGCATTGCACCTGCATCAAGGTTAGTTGGTTTTCTGTGTTGGCTTTCTTCTTTTCCCCTTTACTTAGGAAGCTAGGCTACTTTTTAAAGTAGAATTTCTAGAATT
>NW_011908868.1:0-1103 GCF_000151845.1 Pteropus vampyrus
CTATGAGTCAGAGGATGTCAAACATGGCAAACATCAGAATTATCTAGGAAATTAAACAATATATATATACACACATGCATTATATATACCCTAGCCTTTTTCATAGTAGATCTGGGAGTGGGAACCAACCTCTTCATGCTTGAATGTCTTAACTGTTGCTTATGCATACTTAAAGTTGAGAAATCATCAAGCATGGGCTAAAAGGATTTCCACTTATAGACATATACTTCAATATTAGGTTTAATAAGCCCTATAGTACATTTGGAATTTTATTAGAAATGTGCTATTCAATTTAGCTCCAAAGAATCTGTCTTGGCTTTTATAGTAGTCAAGCTTCTCCAAAGAAACAGCACCAATAAAATGTATTTAGAGAGGGAAATAGAGATTTCTTTTAAGGAATTAGATGATGCTATTGTGAGGGTCAGCAAGTCCAAAATCTGCAGGGCAACAAACTGGAGACCCAAGGGAGAGCTGATGCTGCAGTCTTGAGTCAGAAGGCAGTCTGGAGTCATAATTCCTTCTTCCTGGAACACCTCTGTCTTTTCTTGTAAGGTCTTCAAAGGATTGAATGAGACCCACCCCCATTATAAGATAATGTGCTTTACTCAGCCTACTGATTTAAATGTTAATCACATCTAAAAAATGCCTTGGCGGCAATATCTAAACTGATGTTTGACCAAAATCTGGGTACTTACTCTTGCCTAGCCAAGTTGACAAAAATTTAGTTATACAATCTTCTAGTAAAACTGACACAATATTATATTCATTAAAATCAAGTATTTTAATTTCTCCAAATGACATGCTCTTTAATGATGTTCAGTAAAACTTTTGGGAGTTTTAGATTAAACTACATTTCTAAGCAACTTATAAATATCTACTCACATTTCAGATCAAAGTTCAGGACACATTTTTGGTATAATAAATTCTCTCAGATTATTAACTAAAATTCCGCGACTTTGTGTATATCAACGTCTCAAAATGCTCTAAACCTTAGTCAGCCTTTCTCCATGGTGTATAGGGGAAAAGCAATCCAGGAGAGAAGAGCCTAGTAATGGGTAACTCTAAGTCGACTTGAGTAGAAGAGTTTACTGTGAGCCTCACTA
>NW_011908869.1:0-3429 GCF_000151845.1 Pteropus vampyrus
CTTCCAGGTTTAAGGGAGAGAGGGTGAAGAAAGGAGAGGTAGAGTCTGCTTTTTGGGCTGCAGCATTGTTTATCCGCCTTTCCTCATTGGACCTACCAGGACAGAATTCTGCGACCCTGGGAGGGTACCTTTTCTTAAATCGATTGTTGCTTCACATCCTCAACATCAACTTTTCCCCAAAACTGTTGTTCCTATTACGATTGTTTTGTAGTTGAACTTCTTTGAATCTTTACTTGCCTTGTGCCCTACCCCTTTGTCTCCGTTAATCAAAAAATAGCGACCACATAATTGATCTTCCACTTCGATGAGGTCACCTTTCTTTTCAGTATATTATCCTTTCCAAGGGTCTTCCTTATTATGTTACATGCCAGCTTCCAGATTACTTCCCTTGCACTACATAATCTCCCATCTAGAGTGTTCATTTACTACTTCTGCACCTCCTTCCGTGTCATAATTTGATTAGTTGGTTCATTAGTTTCTTTCAGGAGAAGTTTCTCCTATAGGCTGTCATGGAGATCTACACAGTCTTTGTACCTGTCTTTTGCAATTCCTATTCCTTTGCCTCAGAATAAACATGACCATTTCAAGTGCCAAAGCTTTTAAGGTAGAGTGTGGCAAGAATTTCTCATACAATTTTTATAAGGTAATTTTTGGGGACAGTTAAAGTAATTTAGAGCTGCAGTGTCCAGTATGGTAGCCAGTAGCCATATGTGGCTGTAGAGCATTTGAAATAGGCTAGACTGATTTGAGATGTGCTGCGAGTGTACAATACACACCAGAGTTTGAAAATTTAGTACACAAAAAGTAAAATATCTTGTTAATAACTTTTATATTAACGTTGAAATTACAATATTTGGGGTTTATTAAGTAGAATTATTATTAAGTAGAATATTATTAAAATGAACTCTACCTCTTTCCATTTAGTGTGACTGCTAGGAAATGCGTGTAGGCTACAAAAGGATATGCCTACACATCACTTCATTTGTGTGGATTCAGCATAGCGCTCGGTGCATGGCAAATTCAAGTTTTGCTTTTTAGAACTTTTGGGATTATTTTCAAATATTTTCATTTGTAATTGGTTGAATTAGGATGTGGAACTCACAGATATCGAGGGCCGACTCTTTAGATAATTAGTACATTATTTTTTAAATATTCCAGGAATTCAGAAATTACATGTTAGCAATTACAGAGAAATTAGAGTATTGTACTTTGTCGTATATCTAAATCAATAATTTTTTTTTTTTTTTTATAGCTGAAGTAGGTCATGGGACCTATTTTAATTTGATCACTTTCCTACTTTCCTGGTCTGCTCATCACAGATGTGTGCATTTTGAGACATTCCTGAAAATACTGATTCATCTTAAAGTTGATCTTTGTAATATGAAAGATTTAAAAAAATACAATACCAATAGTAATTAAATTTTAATATGTCAATTTAAGAATTAAGGTTTTTCCTTTTTGATTTCTCGTATTCAACAATTTGCAGACACTTCAAAGTCTTTTGCCATTTTGTAATTTTTTTAATGGTGGAGTTTTGTATATTAGATATGGAGATGGGCTTTTAAAATTAGTTATGAATATGTTCGTATTTGTATTTCAGATTTTTCTTAACTCTTTGAACATGAGCCCCACACAGTGGGACTTCCCTGTGGAATTATGTTGTCGGCCTATGGCTTTTGTTACTCTTACTGGCCTGGATGTAATTTATAATGCTGTCCATCGAGCTGTCTGGGATGCATTCTGTGCCAATCGGAGGGCTGATCGGGTACCAATTTCCTTCAAGGTGCTCCCAGGCGACCACGAGTATCCCAAATGTAGACCCAAGGTAATGACATTATGATTGCATGGGGGCTTTCCTTTTCTTTCTCTCTATGTGTATTTATATCTTTTTTGTTCCAGTTATTTATACAGGAAGACCCCTGAGTTTATCAAGGTGATGGTTACAGTGATGCATAAAGAAAACCTAGGGGTTTTTCATATATTTAATACATTGTAGGTATGTTTAATACATTGTAGGTATGTTTAATAATAGTATTTTTTTCAACCCCAGAGGAATAATAATTAGTAGGCCTTTTAGCCTATGAGCATAGGTTTTCCTTTTTTCATTTGTTTAAAAAAAACCCAAGTTTCCATAAAGGCCTCTGTAAAGGGAAGGTCTCAGTTCCCCATTCATCATTATCAATATCATTATAGAATCCATGGTCTTTATACTTCGGTTCAATTTCACACACATTTTTTGAGCACTTGCTTTGTGTTAGATTCTATAGTTCCGTAGTACCTGGAACTGTGTAGTAGGCTGGTGTTAGGAATTTAAATAGGACTTATTCTCTGTCCTTGGGGAATTCTGGATAAACTAAAACAATTTATTCAGTGTGGAATGAGGAAAGATATTAAGTTCAAAACTGACTTTTAGGGTGAGATTCATAGTAGAGACTCTGATTTACCTAGAAAAGATTTATAATTATGGTAGTATTAATAATAGCAGCTAATACATATAGTGCTTGCTATGTCAATTTACTTTTTAAAGAAAATTATATATGTTTATTGATTTGTTATAATTTTATGAGTTTGGTCCAGAAGTCAATTAACAAGGTACATTGATCAAAATAACCCCCCTCCTTTCATTTTTGCTGTAGTGTTTCTGACAGATGGGCCTCTGGACTAAGTATATGATCATCACCTGGGGTATTTATTAAAAATGTAAATGCCAGGCTTCCTCAGTTAAACTCTGGGAGGATAGGACCTATGGATTTGGTTACCAGATAATTCTTTTGCTTATGTGTTTGAGAAGCACACACTGGAGATAGTTTTCTATACCCAGCCATAGAAACTGAGAGCTCTCTCTGAAACTGTGCAAATAATAGAATCCCTGGCCTTTGCACATTTTTTTTTTAAATGTGATATTCGTGTCAAGGAAGGCTGGTGGCCCAGTACAACTCACCTTCTTTTCTCTTCAATTTTCTGGTTTGGGCGCTTTTCTTTTTCCTTTTCTCAATTCTTTCCTTACTGTTCTTGTCATTCGTCATCTGAAGTAGACATTAGACCAACACGAGCTGTTGTAGTCTGAGTTAGTGCAGGTGCTTTGGAAGTAATTTGAAATTTCATCAGAATTCTCCAGTGCTAATACATTAACCACATTCCCTCCCTATGACCTGGCACTTAGTGCTGACCCCGAGTGACTGCTGTTATGCTTCTGTTTTAAGAATTATCCTTTATCCACAAGTAAGGTGAAATGCCATCTTGGCAATATGTCTTGAAACAACTGAAGCCATGTTTGGGTTTAGATAACAGTTTATTTACAAGAACAGAGAATGGTAAGGAATATAAGTAGAATTTATCTGGAAAAGGACTGTTTGCTTCCAGGGTATTTGAGAGCCTTGACATCATTAGAAATACTTGGCTTTGGTCATTCTTTAAATAGAAATTGTT
>NW_011908870.1:0-2185 GCF_000151845.1 Pteropus vampyrus
TCCCTCTGACGAAGCCATTTGGTGACAGGCAGCCAGACGTGGGCAGCTCCACGGGTCATCGTCGAATAATGCAAAAGCAAGGGTTCTCAAACTCGGCATTATTGATCCCTTCCACGGGATCATTCTTTGCTGTGGGGACTGTCCTGTGCACAGCAGGCCACTGAGCAGCATCCTGGGCCACTACCCACTAGATACCACTAACACCCCTTCCCCGGAAATTGCCAAATGTCCTCCAGGGGAAGAGTCACTTTGGGGCGAGAACCACTCACATAAAAGGAATCATTAAATTTTTATTTTCGCAATGATTAGAAACGATTACGTTTTCCTTTTCTTCTCTTTTGCGGGGTAATAGCCAATGGCTTGTACCCTAGTTTCTTGCCGGAAGTGAATATGCAATGGAGGCCGCTATGGGACATAGGGAGGAAGAGGAAGTAGGAAACGGTTTAAGAGAAGCTAGGGATGTGGGGACTGTGTAGTGATGTACAAGGGTCCAACAGGGGCCAACGTTGCCCCTCTCCAGCCAGCGAGGACCATTCCAAATCTAACCACGTGGTCTCAGGCCACCATTCCTTTCTTCCTGCTGGGTCCTGAGTGTGGACAGGGTCTGGCTCTCCTTGGCCTGGAAAAATTCTCTTTACTTTTCAGAGTCTGCCTCCCATATCTTACCCACTTTTTTTTGTTTTGTTTTTTTTCTGTGCATATTTTCCACTGGTTACACAAAATTTCCCTTTTTGCTTCTGCGTTGGACTCTTGCTTATTTCATTTAGTGCGTTTCATATTCTGCTCGATATTCTAGTTAATCGGTCAGACACCTGCCTCCCTCAAGGTGTTATACACTCTCTGCAGCTGGACTGTCATACTTACAACCTGCATCGTTGGGTCCAGGGGTCGCATTGGGCTGTGAGCAGCAGGCATCTGGCTTATAGTCATTTAAATAGGGAGTTTGATTTTCTCATGTCACGAGAAGTCTCGAAGTCGGAAGCTAAAGGCATGGGTTCGGCAGCTCAGCGCCAACCAGGTTACTCTCCAAGATTCTCTCTGCCTTTCCTTCTTGGTTGTAAGGTTGCAGCTGATCAGTCAGCCTATGTCTCTGCATCCTAGGCAGGCAGGAGGCAGATTCTCACAGAGCAGCCTTTCCTTGCCTTCTGGTAGGACAGAACTGAGTCTCGTGGAGATTCCTAACTACGCAGAGGTAGAAAATGGCCAAAGAAAGAAGGTAAAAATAGATTTCAAGCTAGTTCCATTGTCCAGTGGCTTCACGACATGCTAAGCAGAAGGAATGCAGGCGAGACTGGGGCCAACGCAGTCACCACGTGGCCTTCGATGCAGGAGGGACAGACGCTGACGCTTTAAAAACGTCCTTGAGTGTGACAGGAAACTACAAATTAAGCCTTAATCTAGCCATCCCTTTCAAATAAGAGCTTAATAAATGCGTTTGCATCCACATCACGTTCTGCTCCGATTCTTCATGGCATGCGGGGGTGCGGGGGGTGCCAATGAAACCAGCGCCATAGGAGAAGGCACAGAAGCCAGAGGAGAAAGTGTGGGGCAGAAAGTTCTAGTAAGGGATCCACGGTTCCTGTGCCAGGACTTTGAAGGCAGAGAGAGACTCGAAGCCCTGGAGCCACAGTATTCAGGAACGTGATTTTAAGATGAATCTGCCGTTGCGACGCAACAGTTACGATTTCTTTTCTGGACACCTGAAAACTCACGCGAAGACCACGCATTTAATCACGATGCAAAATTTGCTCTATCGTTTCCTTTCTGTCTCCACACTCCCCCAAATCGCCTGGCGTAAAACCCAGAAACTAGTGTTGCAGGCTATGCGTTTGTATTTTTTTTTTTTTTCCCCAAATACGCATGTTGAGCTATTTTACCCTGAAACCACGGGGTTAAGCGGACTGTGTTCATTTTGTTTTCTTCTTCGGTGACTGTGACCATTTGAACGAGAATAGCCGAATGGCATTCTTTTCTCTTCTCCACCCTCTCCCCACCCCCCACCCCCCTCCCCTTAATAAAACACTGTCTATTGAGAAGACGATCGCTTCGCATTTTCATTAAATGAAATGACACTTCCCTGCTCGGGTATCTCTGCCTCGCATCTCTTGGCTTCGTGACACGAGACCTCCCTGAAGGAACATTGTCCCCATCGAGGGATTCGGGTAGGCACCTGTTTTCCTTTCCC
>NW_011908871.1:0-1795 GCF_000151845.1 Pteropus vampyrus
GGTCACCCTCGCATAGTTCTTTTTGCCAACATTTTATCATAAAAGAGCTGACCACACTCTAGCCAGGATATTGCGGCGAAGAGCTATGATTTCTGAGAGGCAGTTGTAAATACAGGGAGACTACATCTGAGCTTTAGGGATGCCCTATTTGAAGCTGCCTTTGTTTCCCCCAACACTGATCCACCTTCCCAGGCTATTCTGGAGCTCATCGAGATTTGCTCATTGGAATTAATAACATTTTCTCTGACGACTCTTCGGTGCCTACCTGTATTCATTTTCTACTTCTGCTGTAACGAGTTACATAACCTTCATGGTTTAAAACAACACAGATTAATACCTCACGGTTTCTGTAGGTCACAAGTCCAACGTGTGTCTCACCAGGCTGAAGTCGGGGTGTTGGCAGGGCCGCGTGGCTTCCTGGAGGCTTTGGGGAAGAATCCCTTTCAAGTTCGTGCCACTGTCGAACTCAGTTCCTGGCAGCTGTAGGGGGACAGAGGCCCTGGTCTCCTCACTGGCTGTCGGCAGGGGTTGCCAGCGTTCCTTGGCTCAGGGCTCCCTTCGCCCTTCTCCAAAGCCAGCAATAGCAAACCAAGTCACAGCTCAAGTTTGGGCCTCCCCTTTGGCCTCCTGCTGCCGCGTCTCTTCTGTTTGACTGCTCTGCCCTCCTCCTCTTTTAAGAGCTCACGTAAGTCCATGGTTCCCACCTGTATGATCCAGGCTTCCTTAAGGTCAGCTGGTTAGTAACCTTAATTTTCTCTGCAAAGTCCTTTCACAGGAGAACCTAGATTAGTGTTCGATTGAATAGCCAAGGGCCGGGGGTCATGGGGTTGAGGAGGAATCATCTTTAGAATTCTCAGGAATTGTTCTACTGGGTAACATATTAGGCTATTATCAGTCATCAAGACCTTTATGGAATTAGCCTAACAGGTGGATTTCCAGTGTCACTGCCAGATAAAGGGAGAAGAATGATTTTTTTTTTTTTCCAATGGTAACTTATATTGGAGATTACTTCAGTGTTTGGGATTAAGAGTCAGAAATTTTTGGCAGAGAGCATATGAGGGCAGTGGGGATCCAAGTGGGGTGCTTGCTGTACAGAGAGGAAGGGTCACCTATTAGAAATAAAATGAGAGAGATCACCAAGGAGAAAAATGATTCACTTAACACTACGTTGGTAAGTCTGAGGCCGAGAGCTACCTAGTGATCCGTAAATAGTACAGTATCATGGAAATATGCACCTCCCTTGTTCGAAGTGTAGCTTCAAAAATATCTGAAAAAATATTAGAGAATTTGAGAAAAATATTTGAAGAGATTTGCATGAGCTGAGCGTGGAAGAAACCCTTCTCTTCCCCTCTCCTCCTTTCTTAGTTTTTTAAATTGGGCCCATCTCCACTTAAGCCTAACTGCATGAAATATACTCTTTGTAGTACTACGTAAGTAGTTTTGTTGATATAGACATATAATGTTTAAACATTATATTATATATGCTGTTTTCAAATATCTCCAGGAAATAAGAATCCATTGCCTTCTTTGGTGACATAACATATACATATAATTCTATTTATCCATATATAGCTATAGATTTATCTCTATATAAATATAGATGGATATGGATAAATGTAGAAATTGATATAAATATGCTATGCTATCACGATATAGACATAAATATAAGACTTTGCATTCTCGAACAAAACCTCTTGCAATATTGCATGAAAAAAAAAAAAACTATTACAAGTTTTGTTTTCGCTCAGATTCCATTATGACAGTACTTTTTCTTTTCCCAATCCCCCTTGAGGTA
>NW_011908872.1:0-1049 GCF_000151845.1 Pteropus vampyrus
CGGCCGCGGAATGCAGTGCCGCTACATCAGCCTGACCTCTGAGAGGAAACGGGGCTCCGCCTCCCGCCTCCAGCACCCCAGACTGCAGCGCGGCCGCGGCAGGGACAGGAGCTGGCTCCCCCAGAATCCACCCCTGGGGACCCCGCCCCCCAGCCTGGGCCCAGTCCACCCTCCTTCCGAGTGGCACGTGGCCCAGACTGGCCAACTGCGATCCACCGCCACACGCAGACCCGACCAGACGTCACACTGCTCGGGGACTAAGCGCAGCCGCTGGTTCACTTGGGGGGAGACACTGGGGACAACGCCCGGCTGCAGCTGCCACTGAAAGAGAAGCCCTGGGGGCGCAGCACACCCACGCCCCCACCCACGCCCCAGACCCTGCCTCCAGCTGGGCGACCTCAACCAGCTGAGCCTGTGTCACTCGCAACCAAGTCAGTGTGACCAGCAGACGGAGCTGCAGTTCCGCCACAGAAAATGCCGCCTAGCCTCCCTGGGTCCAGGGTGTGGCCCGCGCCGTGTCCCAGGGCGTCCCACGGTCTCGGCAGAGCTCACAGCAAAAGAAACCAGCAAAGCTCAGGACTCGCCGCTTCTGCCTCAGAATGTCAGCGCCGGGAGGCGTCCAGCAGGAGCTGACGCACGGCCCAGGTGTCGATCGGCATGCAGGTCCCCGGAGACCGGCGACAGGGCCGCTCAGTGTCCCACGGCGGCTGGGGAGATGGCCCGCCCACAGCGGCAGAGAGGGCACCGGAACTACAGCGTAGAAATCGCGGGATCCTCGGAAGCGACACGTGGCTTGGGCGTTGCAGACAATTGGCCCGGAAGAGATTCTGGAACAACCCGTGAAGCAGGAACCGCCCGGCCTGGCAACGGGGTGGTGTCTTGAAGAAGGTCTGCAGGGGAGGCGAATCCAGTGTGACCTAAGAAACGCGACGCCGGCCGTGGTGACACGTCCTCGGCTTTGCAGGTGACATGCAACGGCCCCAGGGAGCCCTGGAGCTCTGCAAAGGGGACTTGACTGCAGGACCATCGTCGCCCTTTCTGGATGAGTC
>NW_011908873.1:0-1061 GCF_000151845.1 Pteropus vampyrus
GTGAACAAACTGGCCACCTGCGTTTCACTCTGAATACAAAGGAAAGGCTTTGAACGATGAGAAAGGAATTCATTAGAACGGTAAGACTTGATTTTATTTGGGAATAACTCAGGTCTTTAGCACAGGGTGTTCCTGCACGTACTAGCAGTTTCCCTGACGTCAGACCACCAGTGTCTGAGCTCTGGTCCGGCACCCTGACCGTACCTGGATTGCAGGTTTCCCACTGATTCCTTTTTCCGGCCGGAATGGATACTACGTACACTTAAGAAACAACAACAGTGAGCAGTGTAATAACGGGCAGATATCGTAAGTGATAAGCTTGAAGGCTGTCATTGAGAAGGCTCTGGAACTGGGAACCCGGAAGGGGACAGATGAAGGGCCGCATGGTCAGGAGCGAAAGGACATCAAAAAGGAGAGGAGCTGGTTTAGAAATCATGACGATGGCACCCCATCCCTGTGCCCTGCGGCCCACGGACTGACATGCAGCTCGGACCAGGCGCTCCGGGCCGGGAAGGTCCTGCTGCCGGGCGCTGGGTCTGGGCTTGCACGGTGGCAAGAGCAGGGGGTCTGCTGACAGTCCTGGCAGCAACACGGAAGGAGGGGGCCCACGGAGGCCACGTGGTATCTCTCACAGGGACAAAGCCCTACTGCCCAGTGTCCCAGAAGCGCAGTCAGGCCCGTCTCTGGAAGCGGGCGTTTTCGGTCTGAGAAAGCAGGCCGCGCTGCCCTGTCACGGGTCTTGCCCCAAACGTTTTTGTACATGGACTGTGCTTGGCTCTCTGGGGGAGGACTGGTGCTGACGGCGGCGGCTGCTGTCACAGGGTGTCGGTGACCAGGGCCTGTACTCGAAGCTCAAACAGCTTTAAAAGGGGCAGCGTCCCCACTTCAGTGAGGACTTGGGTGAGGAACCTGTTTGAGGTCACATAAGTGCTGTCTGCCTTCAAAGACCCTCTGAAGTTGCTTCACCACCCACGATTCCCCCAAGCGTGAGCTCCCAGAGTCGTCACGTGACACTGCCCGGCACTCAGTGGGGCTGGACAGAGAGCCTGTCGCCCAGCTCT
>NW_011908874.1:0-1258 GCF_000151845.1 Pteropus vampyrus
AAAGGACTGTATATGTTGCAAAGTGATTTACACACATGAGTGTTTAGCAAAAGAAGTTTTGAAAATGAAGGAAGAAACCAAACACAAGGGGTAACTGGGGCAGAGACGAACTGACTTCACAGATAGCAAACCTATAAATCCAGAGGCTTTCTAATGCTTCCAGTACTTTCGATGCCTCCGTCATCCATCCATCAAGCTTCCTCAAAACCTCTTACCAGCCACATAACAGGGGTCTTTTAAAGGCACCGTTTTGCTCCCATTTCCCAGGAAACAAACCAACAAACAAACAAACAAACACCTAGTGATGGAGCTGCCAATTGTTTTGAAGGCAGCCTGTGATGTCCTTGGGATCTCCCCTACTGGGCCTGATCAGGAAAACCCCAGGAAAGTTAGCTACTATGGGCAAAAAGTCAAACACAAAGTGACAAGCAGAAAGAAGGGAAAAGAGGGAGGCCTTGACTGCAGGCTGCTGTGTGCAAAGACTGGAGCAGGAAGCAAAGGCTGCTCAGTGTCCCTGTCACACCTGCCAGGGCTCTCAATAGGATTTCACCCTTTCCTCTTCACCTTCCTGCTCCATGTCTCCTGAGTGTTGAAAAACAGAATTTAGCACTTCCTGAGTACCCCGAGTGAAAAGAGAAGTGCCCAGCCTCCTCCTGCCTTACCCTTAGTAACCCTTCTTATCCCTGAGATGCCCTCTACCCTAGCCAACATGTCAGGCAACCACGGGGCACAGATTCAGGGAAGCTGACAGGTGATGCTTTTTTTCCTTGTTCAGGAAACATTCCAATTGTAACACTGATAACCTCCCCAGCCCCCACCATAAATGATAAACACCTCAAAATCTGTTCTCTGCAACCTGCTGTCAAAAGCTAGCTCTCCAAGTCCTGCTTCCCCTCCCTCCCTAAGATTCTGCATCTATATCCCTCAAGGCTCACCCTCAGATCTGGCCCCAGCTGGGCTTCCAAGACTGTACATTGCCCTTAGCTCAGTTCGGAGTGAAATATAGAAACCCAAAGCCCTAGCATATCACAGCCTAAAGGGGTCAATGGTAGATCCCCAAAACCAGTCATCCAAGAAGACATATCACCTGTGGGGGGTTACTAGAGCCTTAGGCTGAAAAGATGAGATTTTAGAGAGCCCAGGAACAGTGTGAAGTACAGAGAGATTAGATGCAGTTGAACTTAAATGCCCATGGCATAAAGCCACCTCTTTCCCATGTGGGTGAGGGGTCTGAGGTCACACAAGAATGACTAGCCTG
>NW_011908875.1:0-1882 GCF_000151845.1 Pteropus vampyrus
GTAGGAGGTTACAAAATAAATATCCAGAAGTCAGTGGCATTTTTATACACCAATGATGAACTTTCAGAAAGAGAAATTAAGAAAACAATCCCATTTACAATTGCATCGAAAGCTATAAAATATCTGAGAATCAAATTAATCAAGGAGGTAAACGACCTGTTCTCAGAAAATTATAAGTCATTGAAAAGGAAATTGAAGAAGACACAAATAAATGGAAGCATATGCCATGCTCATTGGTAGGAAGAATCAACATCATTAAAATGGCCATACTACCCAAAGCAATCTATAGATTCAGTGCAATCCCTAACAAAATACCAATGGCATTTTTCAGAGAGCTAGAACAAATAATCCTAAAATTTATATGGAACCATAAAAACCCCAAATAACCACAGCAATCTTGAGAAAGAACAAGGTAGTGGAGGTATCACACTACCTGATATCAAACTATATTACAAGGCTACAGTAATCAAAACAGCATGATATTGGCATGAAAACAGATACATCGGTCAATGGAACAAAATAGAGAGCCTATAAATAAATCCACGCCTATATGCTCACTTAATATGTGACAAAGGAGGTAAGAATATACAATGGAGTAAAGACAGTCTCTTCAAGAAATGGTATTGGGAAAATTGGACAGATACATGCAAAAAAAAGAAACTGGATCACCTTCTTATACCACATACAAGAACAGTCTCAAAATGGATTAAAGACTTAAATGTAAGACCTGAAACCATAAAACTTCTAGAAGAAAACATAGGGAGTAAACACTCTGATATCACTAACAGTAATTTCTTTTTGGATATATCTCCTCGGGTAAGGGAAACAAAAGAAAAAATAAACAAATGGGACTACATCAAACTAAAAAGTTTTTATACAGCAAAGGAAACCATCAACAAAACAAAAAGGCAACTGACTGTTTGGGAAAAGATATTTGCTAATGATATATACGATAAGAGGTTAATAACCAAAAAATATAAAGAACTCATACAACTCAACAACAAAAAAACAAATAATCTAATTTAAAAATGAGCAGAAGACCTGAAAGGATACTTCTCCAAAGAGGAAATACAGTTGGCCAATAGACATATGAAAAGATGCTCAAGGTCACTAATCATCAGAGAAATGCAAATTAAAACCACAATGAGATATCATCTGACACCTGTCAGGTGATTTATCATCAATAAATCAAAGAACAAGAGTTGGCGACGATGCGGAGAAAAGTGAACCCTCATATATTGTTGGTGGATTGCAAATTGGTACAGCCACTATAGAAAATAGTCTGGAGGTTTCTCAAAAAATTAAAAATGGATATACCTTTTGACCCAGCAACTGCACTTGAGTATTTATACAAAGAAAAACTAAATAATAATTTGTAAAGATCTATGCAACTCTATATTCATGGCAGCACAATTTACAATAGCCAAGATATGAAAGCAACCTAAATGTCCATTAATAGACAATTGGATAAAGAAGTTATAGCTCATATATACAATGGAATATTACTCTACCATTAAAAAAAAATGAAATCCTACCATTTGCAATAACATGGATGGACCTAGAGGTTCTTATGCTGAGTGAAATAAGTCAGAGCAATATAAATACGATATGATTTCACTTATATGTGGAATCTAAGGAACAAAAAGAACAAACCAATCAAAAATAGACTCACAATTGAAATTAATCCTCTTGATGATATGGAATAGAAAAAGTACTAAATAAATTAATTTGCTATCATTGTATTACACATATTTACCTAATGACCATTGTGTATTAATATTTCATTCTTGAATTTTGAAAGATTATACCTCTATACCTCTTTGTGCTTTAGAAATTATTTTTGTTCAAGTGTTCTAAGAGTCTAATGAAGAATAAAGATCAT
>NW_011908876.1:0-1271 GCF_000151845.1 Pteropus vampyrus
GAGGAACCGGGTCAGCCGAGCTCTGAGCGGCACCCGTAAGAGGCACCCTTCTCAGAAAGATACAGCAATGCTGGCAGGGAGGCCAGAGCTGAGGGTCCCAGGGGCACGGGGGTGGGGCGGGCGGTCACGCTGGTGGCCTCACTGCTTGGGGTGCTGGGGGGGCCCACCAGCTTCTGCCTCCTCTGTCCCGGTCCCCATCTCTCTATACCCGGTGTAACTGCCAGCAACACGCTCTCCCTGCGTGCCAGGGCTTCTGAGACACCAGACACCAGAGCCGCGAGACTCATGGGGACACACCCCATCCTGCCGACAGGCAGGACCTCCCCGCTGAGTGCTGGGGCGGGCACAGACCCCAAGAGCAGTGTAGGGGGATGCGGACCACGGGCCCCGGCCGGCGGGGGACAGAGGGGTGGGGCTGCCCCGCCTGCATCTGGGGACACAGGTGTCCCTGCGTCGGGCCGTTTCAGGCATCACTGAGTGGACAGGCAGCAAAGGTCACCTTCCACCGGACATGGGCTTCCCGTGAGGAAACTGCCGGCTGACTGGTGCCCATTGGGGAAGGAGAGCCCCTAACGCCCGTCGCTGGGACACGGAGGAGCCTGGGGGCGTCCTGCACTGAGCACCAGCCGCCTTGGCCGCCAGGCGGCCTGGGAGCGTGACTCAACCTTCCCAGCTGTGCGCTGAGCGGACCGTGTGTTGGGTCACGATGTCACAGCCCAGAGCCCAAGGGCAGGGAGAGAAGCCGCGACGGTGCCACGCGGAGTCCTCAGCACTGGCTCTGCGCTGGGCCGGGGACAGTCTCATCACTGTCCCATCCGGACTCTCTCGAGCCGAGCCTCAGGATGCCAGCGGGGCTCCCAGCGCCTGGGCGCACCTGGCCGGCCCCCCTGTGGGCACACGGCCTCGCCTGCTGCACCGGTCGCAGACCCGGCAGATGCTCCCGAGGGGGTCGGAGCAGGGGAACCGAGGCCCGGGGCAGTGGGTGGCACACAGGGCTCTGCCACGAGGGGCCAGCCCTCCGCGGCCCCCACCCCCCGGCGGCACAGGGCTGCAGGGGGCACCCGCCCGCACCCCCCGGGCCTCACCTCGCAGCAGGTCGGAGAGCGGGGGCCCACAGCCACCCGGGATGGTGTAGTCCCCCTTCCCGATGTTCTCGAACAGCTTGTAGATGTTGTCGCCCTCGAACGGGTACAGGCCCGTCGTGATGTTGTAGCTTGGCCCCAAGCGGGAGGACAGAGGCCGGTCAGGCGGGGCTTGTCCCGTGGCCCTGG
>NW_011908877.1:0-1144 GCF_000151845.1 Pteropus vampyrus
TAAAGAGGGTGTGAAATGGTGAGTTCTCGAAGCTGAACAAGCTCGAGAAAAGTCTTCCAAGCTAACAGAACAACACATGCACAATCAACAGGAAGCTCATCGTCTGCCTAGAGAGGAGAAACTGCCTTCAGAATATACGAAGGAAACAAACACAGTGGGCAACAGGTCAACACACGATGAAGATGGAAGCTAGGCAAGGGCAAAAATATGAAGGTCCCCAGAAGATGTGTAGAGGAGTTTGGACTTAATTCTACAGGGCAGCGGTTTGCAAAGCACACGCCAGAGAACCCCGAGGTCCTAGGAGAGGAGGGAACGGACTCGGAGGGAGTGGGGGGAGGCCAGGCCGTCAGGACGCTGGGTCCTGCAGCTCTGTTTCAACCACAGTGGCTTTGCCAATATGTTTTACATTGGGCCTTCTTAATTTTTTAAATAACTTTTTTTCTTTTGGCAAAAAGACTTCCAGAGAAGTTGCAAAGATAATACAGAGAATTCTCATAAACTCCTCATCCAGTTCCCCCTTATATTAACGGCTGACATTGCCATGTCACACTTGTCACAACTGGGAAACCAACATTGGTACCTCGTTATTAATTAACTAAATTCCAGACTTCACTCATATTTCACCAGTTTTTCCACTGACGTGTTTTCTCTGTTCCAGAACCCGATCCAAGACATGCCATGGTGTGTAGTCATCACGCCTCTTTGGTCTCTTTTGATGTGTGATAGTCCCTCAGTTTTTCCTTGTTACTCATGACCTTGACAGTCTTGAGGGTTCTTAGCCAGGCATTTCATAGACCGTCCCTCACCCTGGCTTTGTCTGATGCGTTCCTCATGAGGAGACGAGGGCTGTGGGTTTGGGGAGGAACAGCAGCACAGGAGCGAGGTGCATTTTTCATCACGGCACATCAGGAAGCAAATGGGGTCAAAGAGATGTATGACTTGCGAAGCTGACCTTGATGGCCTGGTTACCATGGCGTTTAGCAGGCTCTCCCACCGTAAAGTTACTGCTTTCTCCCTTTCCATTCTCTTTCATTTGGAGGTCAGTCACTAAGTCCCTCCCACATGAAGGGTGAGGGTGAGCTTCGCTTCCTGGATGGAGCTAGAGCTACCTATGGTATTTGGGATCGTTCTATAAGAAAGATTT
>NW_011908878.1:0-2397 GCF_000151845.1 Pteropus vampyrus
TAAGCACTGAGATCTTGGCAATTTATTTAACTTCTAAGCCTGTTTCTTCATTGATACAATAGTAATAAAGTATCTACCAAAGGATTGTGAAGAACAAAAGAAATGTTAAAGCATTTAACACAGTAAGTAACTAATTGTTATTTTGTTATTATTATTAATTTTATCATCAGGGGCTGGCGAACTAAGGCCAGTGGGCCAGCTGCCTGATTTTGTAGAGTCTTGTTAGAACACAGTCACACCATTATTTGTTTATATATTGTCAACAGCTACTTTTGCACTATAATGGCAGAGATGAATAGTTCTGACAAGAGACCACAGATCTCCACAAACCCGAAAATATTTGGATCTTTACAGAAAAAGTTGGCCAAGCCCTGTATTGTCACCATCAGTAAATAAGTCAAGGCCCCTGACAGTAAACGCATCTTTTGCCCCAGGTGGAGAAGGAAGCAGTTGGCATCAGAAGAATATAAATTAAGAGTAAGTTATTGTAATTTTAGAGCTGATAAAATCATTATTAAACTGTCATTTCCAACTGGGGTTTGGACCAGGAAACAGCCAGATCCCCTCCCCATAAAACAAGGGCTCTGTTACCAGAGTAAAATTTTTAATAAACTTCTCTAACTAGGTGATATATTTTACACTTCAAGCATTTCAACCTTTTATTTCCTTCATAAATGAACACAAGGTTAACCAATCTTAAAAACCAATGAGCGTCTAAGTGCAGTTTAAGATTTGTTACCTCAATACCTAAAGATTTTCAACCTTGTCTTAACTGCTTATTACTTATATTTTTCAATAACTTTTGAAGTAAAATATCTGAATAATTGCAACATCTCTGCTGTACAGAATGACAGTGATGCAGTCAACACTGAACTGCATGCTGGTAGCAGACAGAGCCTACCATATAAAAGCCTGAAACATCTGCTTATCAGCTGTTGTATGCAAGTCCAAGCTCAGTTCAGGAAAGGCAGTTTAGGGGTATGACTGTATAAAGTAGGTTACAGGACAGCCTATGGTCCACTTGGAAACCATGCTTCAATAAATAAATGAAGATTCCCCATGTTCTCCCAATCTTATCAGGCCAGGAAAACTATTGGTTATAGCTCTACTTTGGTGTGTGGGTAGTTCTACTTCTTAACCTAAATCTATGCTATTTACTTGAAATTATGCATGGACTTGGATGAAGTTGTAAATTAATTTTCAAAAAAATACTAGAAAAAAGTATACCTTAGAGACAAATATAAACTTAACTTACATAGTCCATCCTTTCGACCACCTGCTTCAAAAATGCACAGCTAAAGTTATTAAAGGAACTGAAACTGACATAAATGATTGGTCTGATAAACAATTTTCTGAAGTTAACTCTAAAATCATCCTTCTATTGATACTCAGAAACTGGTCCTGATTTTTAACATTATCAGTTCTTTGCTGTAGAAAATTAGCATGTCCTCTGGCTTAGTTTCTCTCTATGGATTAATCTTATACCTGTCATGTCAAGAAAAAAAATACAATTTTTATATACAACTAATAAGCAAAGCAAAATTACTATTTTTTACTAACCAGTTGTTTCAATTCCTAGTTTATATCGATATATACCATCTAAAAACAACTGTATAAAGCATGAAAATAACCCTTCAGGCATTATAGTGCTCAATTCTTTTACATTTATTGCTTAGCATAATATTAGTTATTTATTTCCTTTGCTCTATCTTAGCTAGCTGCTTACCTATTTTTTTATCCTTCTTGTTCATAACAAGTTGATGTAGTCGTTCCTTTAGTTTATTATATTCACGTTCTTTTCTCTTCATATCATGATTATATTGAGTAGCTCGACTTGCAATGATATTTTGTAATTTTTGTACCTGAAAAAAGAATTCCTATCAAATGGATCCCTTTAGGATTGATAAACTCAGTTAAAATTCACAAATTCAAAAGAGAAAAGTCCTAGTATTCACTTCCCCACGTAATAGTTTTAAAATTCTAGGATTATTCTTTCTTCTCCATAACCACTAGAAATCATCCTTTAACATATAACTTAAATGAATCACATTGGGTTTTTATTGTTTAATTCTGTAATCTTCAGTGTTGCTAATTTTCTAAATTATCTTCTACATTTTTCGCCCTACATACTGACTCTTGGTCATTTAAAAGCCAGAAACTTATGGAAGTGTTAAAGTGATTAAAGCTTCACTTGAAACAAGGAGAATTCATATGATTATTTATAGTGACTTCCTTGTATTTGTCGATGTTTATTTCTACTATGGCTTCTCAGGCAGCCCTTGATAAGAAGTATGTTCTATTCTATACACACATTCTTAATATCTGCTAGACATGCCCATATTTAACTTAATTCTTATTACAGATGAACTATTTTCAAAGCATTTAAGTGTAATCAAC
>NW_011908879.1:0-2082 GCF_000151845.1 Pteropus vampyrus
TGTAGACAGGAAAGGGACAGAGCTTATGTTCTCAAATTTTCCAAGTGGATTCAAATTTAATTTTGTAAACTAAATCTATACACTCTATCCTCTTAAATTCTCATGTTATAGGCTAATTCTGTACACATTTGCTTAAATTTCTCCCAGGACACAAAGTGACTTTGCCAAGAATCCTAGAATAAATAATGTTCACTGGGCCAGATTTCTAGAATGAAAATATGACTATGTTGTTTTATACTTGTTTTCTTGTTCTTCTAGTACTATTTACCAAGTAATTTCTTTAGGGTTCTTAAAAGAAATAAATAAAAACTTTCTATTTTCAAATAATAACAATTTATTACTATGACAGAATTAGTTTTAAATTTAAGTTTTAAAGTATATACATTCTTTCATAACTAGATCTTCTAAATACTTTGTTTAATATTACTCAGTAAAATGACCAAGGATATTTTCGTGCTTAGACCCATATGAAGGCTTACTTATAGTAAAATATCAAAAGGCCTTGCCGTGTCATAAATTAGATGTTACTACATATAAATCAGGCCTGCTTTGTACATTGTGATAAATGGGATGGGATAAATCATTCACTTTTACTGTCATTCAGATGGCCAATGATGTAGCTGTCCTTGTTTCTCTAAATTAGTTTTATTATAGAGCTCTGCCATAATAGTTGGACAAATGGGATGAATTCAGATCTCATAGACCAAAATAAATTTAGAAGCTGAAGCTCTTTTCTCTTCCCAGACTACTGCATTTGCGGTTTATATGATCTCAAATGGTGAAAATAAGTCTTACTTTAAAAATAAGGAAGGTAGAAAAAATCTTTGCTTCTGAGAAATACAACGGTTATTTATAATTCAGCCTCCAGAGAACTAAAGAATAGCAGATAAATAGAAACCAAAGTCTACAGATTTAAAAATGTAAAAGTGAATAAATTATATTAGTTGTTCTTTAATTCTTTGCTGGTATAGGTGACACTCACTCTCCAACAGAAGGCTGATAAGCACCATTACTGATATGTGATGGCTTCGATGCGCTGGGTTTCCATGGGACACTAGCATTGCCCAAAGCTACTTCTGTATAAACTTCTATGCGGTGACTAATAAATGTAGTTGAGTTATACACCACATTGGAAATGTATTTGGCAAGGCCTCCTGATATTAATGAGCCACTCGATTACAGAAAGGCAAACACATATCCTTTATTATCTTGGTCATTTTTGAAGGCTTTTGTTAGTTTGTTTGTTTTTATGTGGGCTAATTGCTTTCTGAGTCAGATAACACAACTAACCCAAGCATATTAAAACATACATCATCTTTAAAAAAAAAATCATTAAGACAATTTATATTGATGGAATGACATGTTAGTAAATCTTATGTAGCCCCAAAGTCACCACACTATATCAGCCGCAAGGACTACTTGGCTCACAGCTCCATGGACTTCTAGCTGCCTGTTGTCCCTCCCCCTCTCCAAGAGGCGAGAGTGTTAAATTTTCTGTAGGTTAGGAACTGTGAACCAGGATAAGAAGAATTCGAAATGTCAGCGCAAATGAACATTTTATTAAAGCTGAGAGATGTCATATTGAATATGGTGGCTGGTCTCTCAAGAGGATGATAATTTTTTTTAAAAAAACAAACATTTTTTATAATTAAGGCAGATAATTATTTTCAGTGTACTATAGTTTAAATAGATAATATTGTATGTCTATTTTAGAGTTTCTATTAAACACACACAAAAAGATAATACCACAGAACCCATTTTTATTTCAAAAGAATTAGGCAACAACCCACTTCATATCTCAAAAGCTTAAGAGAGCTACTGGAATTCTTGGCTAATAAAATACTGTTGTCCCCTTCCCCATGCCCGAAGCAGAGCTTTTTGCTTGTGTGTTATGTGATCAAGTGACCATGTTCTTACCTAAAATCAGATTTGTCAAAACATTAAAGAAGCAAGCAGAAGACTGTAGGCTTACACTTGTGGCTTGGGAAATATATCAGTGTTATGGTATAGCTAAACTACCATTTGTTAGGATGACTACAAAGTAATTTGGCTAAGAGTTTGGAAAAACATGAGTCATTTTTT
>NW_011908880.1:0-1919 GCF_000151845.1 Pteropus vampyrus
CAGCAGCAGTCTCAATGGATGGCCATGGAGAGAGACGTAAACAAAAGCAGAGAGCATGATTAAATTCCTGAGTGTGGAAGGCCCAGAGCTTCCTAGAATTCAGCTTTTATGGGGAAAAAAATTCCATGGGACAAATGTTTCATTAAATTCTTTAAGCCTCTGGGCAGATAGGCTAGGTAAAGCTCTGGGAGCTATACACTGTGATGACACGGTACACACTGTCCAGTTAAACTTAGTTAATCTGACACATACGTGGTGGCACAGCTTATTTGTCAATATGCTGCATGGTGACTAGGGAAAAGGGCAATTAGTTCACATGAATGACTGTAATTAGTTTCATTTGTACAAAGAACCATTTTTAAACACTTGTTTTCCTCTTCATTTTCTGAGTTCTCCAGTGTCTGGAATCAGAATCTGAATCACTATTTCTTCTCATTTCATACTCCATTTTCTGTCCAAATTTTCATACACGCCACTAGGCCCGGCAAAGGTCCTGAGTTCTTCCAACGTTTGTCCTGCACTGTCTGTCACACAGAAGCTGAGGTTCCTGACACTTTGTCTTTGTGATCCTGTTCTCTCCAAACTTTCTTCCATTCACTGCACCGAACGCTCCGGGCAGAAAAACTTTGTGCTAAGGGGTTTTCATTTGCTTTCCACATGCCCAGGTGGATGGGAGTGCCCAGGGGACACCAAGGCTAAAAGATGGCAGAGGGCGGGGGGCGTTGGGGGTGGGGAGGACCCTGTAAAAATGTTCTTTGAAGTTTAATAGCACGCCAAGGGCAGAGCAGTGAGATCAGCCAGCCCCAAGAACAGGCAATAAGAGGATTCATTGTCCTTAGAGAGGTAGAAAACAAAAATAAAATAGACCAAAAAAGTTTTGGCTTTTTATTTTCACCATGGAAGAGCAATTCTAAACGATGTCACTGATTCATTGATAAAATATTCCTTCCCTCAAAAAATCTTTTATTGGTCTAAGTTCTAAACAATTGTTGTGGTTTACTGTTAAGTTTTAATACTATATATGTATGCTTTAAATAAGAAAAATTTAACTTCTTTTTAAAATATATATTGGATTCTACACAAAAGTTAGTTTGGAGAGCATCCGATTATATAATTGCCCCAAGACACGTGGACTCAGCTACACAGGCTTATTTTGAGAGTAAGTTTGATATCCTTCAGAACTGCTGGATCCCATTTTGGATGCATATTCCCTGTAATATTGTGATACTTCATATTCTTGTTTTTAACCAGTGAATTAAAAATAAAGAATGATAGTACACTCATTGTAAGGACAAAGACGCAGAAATTGAATTGCTTCAATCTGCCATTCTATGTCACCGACTGGGAAATTTAACTCTGTTTAAAATTTCTTGACTGTAGACACATTTTAAAGCTGCTAGGTTTTTCTCCGAGTAGAATTCCTGGGCCATAGGAGTCTGTCTTTCTAAATATGTTTCACTTTATTAGAAATCGCCAAACAGATTTTCGAAGAGATTGTGCCATTTTAAACTCTCAGCAGCCATATAATGCCACCCCCAACCCCCAAAATCTGCTGGGATCGCATCGAATCTAGAGATTAATTTAGGGACAACTGACATCTTAATGATGTTGAAGCTTCCATTCCATGAAAATTGTATAGCTCTTCGTTTATTAAGTCTCCTTTATTTTGGCAATGTTTTGTAGTTTTCAGTTTTGAGGTCTTACACATCTTTTATTAAATGTATTCAAAAGTAATGTTATTTGATGCTGTTATAACGGTGACTTTAAAAAGTGAACTTTTCAGTTGTTTGTTGCTGGTATGTAGAGAGATATATTGAATTTTGTGTGTCGATCTTGTATTCCACAATCATGTTAAACTCAATTAGTTCTAGCAGTTTGTTGATTCTTTTGAATTTCTGTGTACGAAACCATGTTATTTG
>NW_011908881.1:0-1498 GCF_000151845.1 Pteropus vampyrus
AGCATTTATTCTTTGACTAGAAATAAGCTATTATTTCTATTAGTAGAGAATTGTAACATGAAGAAAAAAGAAAAATGTAAACTGGAGATAACATATTTGCATTATCATCTGTGAAGACATGATTAGCTAAAATATCTTTTCCGAAAAAGAATACTGGGGGGATTCTGGGAAACATGGCGGAGTGAGAGACATCCTCAGATCTCTACCCTTGAAACAATAATAAATTGAACATCTAAAACTGAACAAAAAACACCCAAACTACACACTAGCATGTCTGACCATGGGATCTGAGCATAAGAACTACCACGGGTCAGAACCCCGGGTGTCGGGCAGTGGACTGGGATAAATAAAGAAGCTGCCTCTCGTGGCCACTGGAGCTCCTGGCAGGAGGAGGGGGAGAGGTGAAGGTGTGGCTACTTCCCTGAATAACCCTGCCTGGAAGTGCTGGGTCTTCTACACAGACAGCAGCAGGGCCCAGTCATCAGGGCAGAAAGCAGAGAAGAGGGACGGGGGCCACAGAGAAACAACAGTTGATTTTTTACCTGCCCCAGTTGCAAAACTGAGGCTGAAATGCAGCCACCAACTCCCAACTCAGAGGGCCCCTCTCCCCATAACCTCCGAGACCGAACATCGCAGAGCTCCAGGGGTATCTGAGCAAATGCTATCAAAATTGTTTGTGAACACAAAAAAAGAGACAGAAACTGAGAGTAGCGAGTATGATTAAATTTCTACAAGAAAAAAAAAACATTATTTAGGCTTTATGTAAAGAAGAGATCCAAGAGGCATAGATTTCACTTACTAGAAACCAAAAAAAAGAGTCTTCTTCATAACAGGCTAAAGAGAGATCTTTATATAATAAATCTTCTATCTGGAAAAACAGCAGAATATACTACCATTAATGCCTAGGTGGAGAAATAGTCCATTAAACATCATGAACAATCAAGGTGACAAGGCATCACAGAAAGAAAGAGAAAAATCTCCAAAAAATAAGCTTACAGACATAGAAATATGTGACTTAAATGACAGATAATTCAAAATGGTACTTCCGAAAAAATTCAGTGAGATCCAAAACAACTCAAATCAACAATTTCAAGAATTGAAAAAACAACTACATGAGTGGAGCAAAAAGACTGAAACACTCAAAAAGAACCAAATAGAACTTCTGGAGATGAAGAACACACTACAAGAATTGAAAAATGAAATAGCAAGCTTGAGAAATAGAGTTGACCAAATGGAGGAAAGGATCAGTGATATTGAAGACAGAAATCTAGAAATAAAATCAGAAGGAAGAAGAGAGAAACCAAAGAATAAAAAATAATGAAAGAGAAATACAATAACTAGCTGATACCATCAGGCAAGGAAACATAAGAATAATGGCAATACCGAAGGCGAGGAAAAGGTGCAGGGACTAGAAAGCATTTTCAGACAAATAGTGGACAAGAATTTCCCAAATCTAAGGAATGAGCTGGAGCTTGGAATTCAAGAAGTCAACAGAACA
>NW_011908882.1:0-2480 GCF_000151845.1 Pteropus vampyrus
CTAGATGTTATTTTGTAGAATTTTAAGCATACATAGAACACAATACATTCCTATTAAATACTGCCTATTTACTAATTAATGTATTTGACTCTCAAATATTTGACTTGAAAGCCTTATTTGCAAAGAAAACAAAACAAAAAACTCTGCAGTCTCCTCTCTCACTCTCCTGGTGCATTTTTCTTTCCCACTGAGGAAAAGTCATTATGAGTGTGTGTGTGTGTGTGTGTGTGAGAGAGAGGGGGGGAGGGGAGGGAGAGAGAGAGAGAGAGAGAGAGAGAGGGAGAAGAGGAAAGGAGAGAGAGAGAAAGGAGGGGGGGGGGGGGGAGAGAGAGAGAGGGAATGTGTGTTTAAAAGTATCTGTGCACCACTAAGATTTAGGGCAGACACTGCAGGATTCTGTAGGATCAGGGAACCTATATTTTCAGAAGCAATATTAGAGAATCTTTCTGTTTATCTTTTACCTCTATTTGCAGCCAGAAGTCTTTGGATTATTCTGACCAGCTGAGATCCAAAAGCAATTTCGCAGGAGCCATGAGGTTACTTATTGTCTGATACAGGCATCTTTGTGACTCACAGAATCCTCTTGAACCTCCTACCTTGAAAATCTGTGTAAACTATTTAAATCTTAAAATTTGATTGATTCTGTGATGCTCTGGATGATTTCATACATGGAATGGAATGGTACATGCTTTTGTGCCTGGAGAAACACCTTGCTTTTTTTATTGTTGCAACTGTTCTGGATTTAATATCCTATTTGAATGTTAATAGTCTTTTGCCTCTTGTTCAGAGGCTTTTGCCTGAAGCATTTAATATGTGAATTGCAATGACTTCCTATCACAAAAGTGGCAAAGACACTGTCCTTGCATAGGTTGTTTCAGTTGTATTTCCCTATAGCTGTTACCTGTTGGACTTGTCAACATTTGCTGCCTTTAACTGGACTTCTCGGTCAACAAACCACTGCTCACATGCCTTCTCACTGCGTCTCCAACCACAAACACCTTATTGTGTCAAATTGTGGTGTCTGTGTCCCAGAATTGTTTCTTTCATCTGTCCTGGTTACAGTTAAGCCTCCTCACCAAATTCACACCAAGCCCATTGGTTCTTACAGCATCTATGATGTAAGTTTGATGGTTCTGACCACTATTTCCAAATAATGACTCTGGCTCCAAGGTTTGTAGCTCAAAGAGGATTCACCATCTTCCTGTTCCTGGGAATTTTGATGTCCAAAATGCAACTAGGACAAGGAATGAATATAAAATGAACAGAATGTCACAGTTTCTCTCCTATGCCATTATGTGAGAGTATAATTCTTACAGAACCATAGATCATTGTGCAAGGGGCCTTTCATAGTTGAATAGGGTAGACCAGTCTGGAAGACTGGAATCAAAGATTTAAAAAATCTGTAAGGGCTAGAGTTGGTGCAGAGAAGAGGTAGGGGCCAGCTGTATCAAAATTTAAGCAGCTCTATTTCCCTAGCTGAGCTCTCCAATAGGGTACCCGCTGGCCACACATGGCTGTTATTTAAGTTAGTTAAAAATAAATAAAATTTAAAACACAAATCCTCAGTAAGACTAGCCACATTTGAAGTGCTCAACAACTGCATGTGGTTAGTGGCTACTATACTGGCCAGCACAGACGATAGAACACTTCCATTACTGCTGGAAATTCTATTGGACAGCCCTGGACTTGGAAATTGCAATAATGGGCCTAAGTGAACCCATTTCTGGAACTGAGAGGTTAAAATGATGTTGCTAAACTGGTCCACATTTCAATGAGTGGTCTGTGGATGATATTTCCTTTAGGGAAAGTGTAGCAGTGGGAAGCCTGGAACATAGGGAGGGGAGATCTGCTCCATGTGCTACAGGTCTTGTGTGGATGGCAGGAACCCAAGTCTACACAGGTGCATATGGTCTTTGGAGAAGTCCTGAAGCCTCATAATGGAATCTCAGCTCTTCCAGGCAGAATGAGGGAGAGTCTAGGCTCAGATGAAGGGGAGCCAGGAAGGGGAGATGGGCAGAGAAAAGGAGAGCAGAAAAGCAGTACAGGCCAGATGTCTGGTGGAGATCATGGCTAACATTTATTGAGAACTTACTATGGGCAGCTGCCTAAATGCCCACATTGGATTATGCTTCTGATCCTCCAACAACCCTATGAGAGGACAAACAAGGGAAGAATGGAGTTGAAGGGTCTGCCATTCCATGGGTATTTTCAGAGACACTAGGAAGAACACTTGGTTGACTACAGATGCCTTCAAACAAGCAGGTTGGGGGTTAAGAGACGTGAGAAAGGATTAAAGGAAAGCACGGCCTTGCTGGCTGGAGCCGTCCAGGACCCTGGAGTTACATTTGATCAGAAAGCAGGTCCAGAGAGATTACACGATGCCCTGTATCTCTCGTAGATAGAAAGTGAGAAAGCCAGAATCAGGATCCTAGGAGAGTGCTCTTTTCTTACAGATATTTATGTGGGGATTAGGGCCCCTC
>NW_011908883.1:0-1145 GCF_000151845.1 Pteropus vampyrus
TTATGGTGGTCATTACATGAATCTACACGTCATAAATTTTTGTAGACTACTCATACACATTGTACTAATGTCAAATTTTCTGGTTTTGATATTATACTGCAGTTCTGTAAGATATAACCACTGGGGGAAATGAGTGAAGGGTACACGGTACTTTTCTCTACTATCTCTGTAATTTCCTGTGAATCTATTATTTTTCAAAATAAAAACTTTAAAAAGTCATTTGCCATTTTATATTCCAAAACAGATAACATAGTATATTTCCTTTCTTTCCTCAACACAATTTTTAATTATTTTTTACTTTACAATTGTTCTCTCCTGGTGGGTTTATTTCAACACTTGCTAGATTAAGCTATTTCAACATTTTTTTCCCTGCTTTTGAAATAGTAGCAAATATAAGGATTAAATATAGGGATATATAGGAGAAATTTTGAAATTTATCTACATAACAAAAAGGATGGGAAATACATACAGAATGCCAAGGTTCATTGGGAAAGAAACATGCTCATGTAGAAATGCTTATTTTTAAGATAAAATTTAAAATTTTTTATATACTAGCTGAAAGAGCGATGACTGTCCTTATTTGGAAATATATAGGATATTCTTTTTGGTGATTGTAATCAAGACACTACCACACTAGAACTTCCTTTCCATTTCCTGTTATTTATTTAAATGTGAACTGAAAAAGAAACTATTAGGAATAAATCTTCTATTTATTCCTCAGTTGATGATATTCTATACAATGAAATGCTTTGCATTTTCATTTGGTGCATATATGTGTCTAGAAGGAAACTGACTTGAAATTTGGGCTGTCTTACCATTAATTTAATTTAATCTCTGCCTCTTAGTGTGATACAGAGGATATTAATTTTAACTACTGATTTTACTGCTAAAGGATCCTTGAAAGCACTTTTCAGAAAGACTTTTAAAATTTAAAAAAAGTGAGATACTTATCTGTCACAGATACAAGGTTTAGGTTGCAAGTTTTGAAAATACTATCAATTATAGACCATAAAATTTGTAATAATTTGTTATTATTCCTTACTATCACCCCTTAACTTGTCAAAGTTATCCTGCGGTAACTCACAAAAACTAAAGTAACATCATCTCCAGTCTAAACTTTAATAGAATACTTGGTTAAGTAAACT
>NW_011908884.1:0-1760 GCF_000151845.1 Pteropus vampyrus
CTCCCTTGTCATTAGCTATGACCCTGTGACTGAGTGAGAGCCAACAAAACGTGAGTGGAAGCACATCTCACCACTTCCGGGCCTCGCTCATTCAAATCATCCGTATTCTTTCTCCTACTATCTGCTGGGTTTTTTCTCCCAGGGCCACAGACAAGCTTTAGGCTGAAGATGGCAAAGCTTCTATCAGCCTGAATCTGTGCGTGACTGTGTGGAGCAAAGCACTTCAACTAACTGGATCTATCTCTAAATTTTTGAGCCATTCAAACACGTGAGATTCATTTATTATAGCAGCCGATGTCACCTTAACTAGTACACATATGTAAGCTCCCTAACCTGCTCTTTTTTTATTCTTTGACCACTTATCAAAACTTAAAAAGTATTTCATTAACTACGTCAATTAACTTCTCTCAATATCTGAGAGAGACGACAACGAAATTGATATTTATTTATACCAAACATGTAACATTCTATTCCATTTACGGCCCACAGAGAAGTCGAGAAATGTTACCAATTCATCCAAATACATTTTCTGGCATGACTCCTATAGAGCACTAATATGGTATTGTGGTAGAGTTGAGGACTACCTACTTTCAAAGTTTTCCAGCTATATTTTTTTTTAGCCAATTATTTACTACCTACCCAAGCAGTTTAAAGAAAGTTGAATAATGATAAACCTACCCACCAATACTTTGGCGCCTAAGCAGCTGTGAAATACGAAGCAACTGACAACCGCTAGTAAGCCACCTCTCTTATTTTGCTGGGAGGACTGTGTCAGAGCAAATTCCCATGTTGGTGGTTCCATAGTTCCATTTGGAATTTTTTAGTTCTCGGTCTCAATCATGGCAGCATGCTTATCCTTAAGTATCTCTTTCATTTTCAATAACTCACACTTCTGTAATATGCAAGGACCCTAGCACATACTCAGATATTCTAATTCATGTCGTTTTCTCTAGGCACATGCCAAATAAACTACCTAGGAAATGGTAGGCAACTTTTAGAATTTTTCTTTGACAATAAAGGGAACGTGACTGAAGGAGTTAATTGATACTCTTGATGACATAAGATTCTGCAATCTTTTTTCTAAAGAACTCAGGAGAGAGAAAAACAGTAAAAATTTAGCTACAGCTTCTTCAAAAGAATCTGCTGGATAATGTTTAGCACAAGTGTAAAATGCAAAATAATGCTTATCCATCCGCTTGTCTTTGGTGAGGTGGTTGTTAAAATCCATTTCAATGTCTGAAAAACTTAATTTCAAGAAAGTTTCTATTTTATTTAATTTTTCCTTGTGTGGTCCCCAAAATAAAAAAAAAAATATATGTAAAATAGAAAAAAGATATCAATGAAAAAGATGTGAAATGATGAAGAACATAGAAATAATTTTGAGCTTTAGTTTATACAACAACCTCAACCTATAGCAGCACTTAATTTTTCCTTATGAGGAGAGACGTAAACAAAAGCAGGAGAGAGACAGTGGGCGTGAAATTTAACCTCTCCACTTGTCTCAGATGCATAGTGATCATCGAGTAACTTGATTTCCTCCTCAGATTAGTGGGAAAAAATTTTTTCATTTCTTTTTGTGCAGCAATACAAATAAAAAGCCATCTAAATGTCATTGCTTTTATAAGGATAATCAGGTGATCTCACAATGGTCTTAGTTCAGACTGATTGTTCCATCTCTTTACTAAAGAAATACACTTAAAAGCAAATTTAGCTTGGAGGAGCCTCACAATAATGCCTGCCTAATAGAAACAATTTCTTAG
>NW_011908885.1:0-2553 GCF_000151845.1 Pteropus vampyrus
CAGAACTGGTAGGACTTGCTGATGAACTGGCTCTGTATGGGGAGGGGGTAAAAGAAAGAGGAAACAAGGATGGCCTCAGTGAAGAAGTAGAAGGTGGTGTAATTTACGAAGATGGGGAAGCAGGAGATTTAGGAGTCAGGGGAGAGGGGAAATTAAGAGTTAAGTATGAGTTGACTATTAGTCATCCAAGTGGGGATGTCAAGTAGGGACTCTGCTACAGATTCTGTAATTTAAGGGAGAGGTCAAGGCTGGAGATCCACATTTGGAAGTTATTGGCCTATGAATGCATTTAAAATCATGGAACTGGATGAGATCAACCAGAGTGCAACAAAGAGGTTCCAGGACCAGGTCCTGGGGGGGCTCTGGAACTTAGAGGAGCCACAGAGCTTTAGAATCACTCTCTAGTTCAAAAAGTATGACATGTGACAAATATTGCCCAATTGCTTTCCAAAGGGGTCTTTTGTATCTTAACAGAACCCATCTTGTTTTAGCTGTTTAACTACACACTGTGAGTGGGACTATACACATGAACGGGCAGGGATGCGAGTTAGGAATCCTTGACTGCTTTTATATTGGAGCTGGTGAGCCTCAAGCCACATTGGAAGATTAGGCTGGTTAAACTGGTGAGAGGAGGTGCTGAGAGGGCCAAAGTGCTTCCAAGGACTTGCAACCACAGATCACTCAGCAAGCTTATTACGAATGCAGATTTTTAATAAGAGCTTTGGATTCACTGTCTGGGGTGAGGTGTGTTTTAAACATGCTCCTTCACATACAAACAAAAGGTTGAGAAACCTGTGGCTTAGGGATAGACTGGGCAGAGGGTGTGTTATCATGGCATCTCTTCACCTCTGGAGGCTCAAGGGGGCTTCAGGAATCTCAGGTAGGTCTGGCTGGGGAAGTTTCGCAATGAGGGGATGGCAGAGGACTGTTAGGCCAAGAAGAAACCTTTCCTCTAGTTGTGGGACACTTTCCATATGTTCTCCAATTCAGAATGAGGCCTTCTCCCCACACAGATATAAAATAGTACCTTTCTTAATGCAGATGCAATTTAAAAATTTGGGTTCCCTAGGAGTATCTACTCTGCCCCCTAGTTCCACAGCATAGAGGGGAGAATGTTTCTTTTTCTGTCTTTATATGGAAGCAAGAACACATTTTCAATTCAAATACAAGACACATATGTTGTTGGTGAAACTGAAATCATTCCTACACTTTGGATACATTATGGATTAAATAAATTTGTGTGAAAACAGCTAAGGGATAATGTAAGAAATTTGCTAATAGGCCTTCTGCTAGGAGCTAAGGAATAAATCTTGCATTTATTGAACCATTATTTATTTGCCTTCTAAGTGCCAGGCTATTTTAGATCCAGAGATAAAGCAGTGAAAAAAAATAGACAAAAATCCTCACAAAACATATCTTTGGGAGACATAAACATGATAAATAAGTAAAAATGTATGTTGTATTAGTGGTGAGTGCTAAGTAGAAAATTATAAAGGAGAGACATTAAAGAGTTAGGGGCTGGGATAAGTGAGAATATAGGACAAGAGAGCTGTGACTTAGGAAAGTAACTTAATTTCTCTAAGTCTCTGTTTCTTCATCTGTAAAGTAATAAATAATAGTGGCTTCCTGAAGAAGGCTCAGGCCCTCAGACTGACCTTGTCACTTTTAAACTGTTGGACTTTGGGCCTCTCAGAAGTTTCTGGCCTCTCAGAACCTGTTTCTTTATCTGTGAAATGAACAGACTTGCCCAGCCTATGGTACATGGTTTTGGGAAATGTCAAATGAAATAATTAATACATGTGAAAATATTTAAAAATGTAGAAGCTATTATATAAATGTGAGATAGAAATTTAAAGAAAAAACAGCTATTTCATGCATCACAAACCTCTTGCTGACTGTCAGTCAGCAGAGCCTCAGGGCTGAGAGTAAGCAATGAATTAGATAACTGCTTGGTACTGATTCCCTACACTGCAGGGAGAAGGCCAATGCAAATTATCAGGATGTACCTAGTAGACTAGCAATCTTATCATAGATCAGGGATAAAATAATCAAACTAAGTGTTCCTAAGTGGACACATCATAAAATAATTATGACATGGCTTTTGTCAAATTTTAAAATGCTTTACAGACCGCTCCTTTATGTTTGTTTTTGTTTACTTCAGTTCTAAGGAAAAGAACTAGATGGATTGAAAGGAGTTACAAATATAGAATAATAATTTAAATTTCCAAGAGCAAATTGTTCATTTTCTGGGTAGTTCTGTATATGCTCAATAAACATTAATTAAAGTAGATGATTCCAAACATAGGCTGCTGTGTATTCCTTTTTCAGTTTCATATTTCCTTCAGCCCTGAATATTAGATAGCATCCCAACAGTGGTTTGTTAAGTTAATAAACATGTTGGTATACATACATGGCATAGCGTCTGGCACATAGTAGGTACTCAATAAATATTTGTTAAACGAAAACATGAATGATTACCGTGTAAAATTGCTAAATTACTAAAGACTAGCCAATTTGATCCCTAAAATGTGCATTTAAAACACACAAACCTTC
>NW_011908886.1:0-1954 GCF_000151845.1 Pteropus vampyrus
AACTTTTCAAAAAGTAACTCTTGATTTTGTTGACTTTTCTCTATTATTTATTTTTTATTTTATTGATTTCTATTCATATAATTATTATATCTTTCCTTCTACTTGCTTTAGCTTAGTTTGCTTATCATTCTCTAGATTCTTAAGGTGGAAGCTTTATTCATTTTAACGCTTTCTTAATTTCTAATAATAGCATTTGAAGCTATAAATTTCCTGATAATCTTTTCTTCATCTATATCTCATAAGTGTTAATATCTTATGTTTTTATTATTATTCAGTTTTTATTATTTCTAATTTTTATTGTGATTTCTTTTATGACCTAAGAGTTATTAGAAATGTGTTTAATTTATAATAGTCAAGGTTCTTCTAGATGTATATTGTTATAAATTCTAATTTAATTCTATTGTGGTCAAGAATATACTCTGTAAGATTTCAGTCATTTGAAATGGCTTAAGCCTGATGTGGCCCAACATGGTCTAGACTGGAGAACACAGCATGCGCATTTGGAAATATGTGTATTCTTCAGCAGTCCTATAAATGTAAATTAGTCCAAGGTGCTTGATAGTATTCTCATAATTTATATTTTTAGTGATTTTTTGACTAGTTCTTCTATAAATTACTTAGAGAGGTGTGTTAAAAATCTCTGACTATGATTGTGGTTTTATTTATGTATTTTTTTAGTTCTGTCAGATTTTGCTTTGTGTATTTGGAAGCTCTGTTTTTAGGCACATACACATATATGACTGTTATGAGTTCCTAATGAATTGGCTTTTTTATCATAATGATAACACTGTTTATCTCTGTAATAGGTCTTTTTAGAGATATAATTCTGTCATATTAAATAACCACCAATTTTCAATGTTCAGTGTTTGATGGAGTATCTTTTTGTTTTCAACTTACCTTTGCCTTTATATTTAAAGTCATCTTATGTTGACAGCATTATAGTTGATCCTTGCTTTCTTATTCAATCTGACAATCTCTGATTTTAAATTGTAGTATTTAGTCCATTCCTATTTAATTTAATCATTGATGTTGGATTTAGTTATACTGTTTTATTGTTTTCTATTTGCCCCAATATGAGGTTGTGATCCTTTGTTCTCCCTTTCTTGCCTTTTTTTTGGATTAATCAAATACTTTTTAATATTATACTTAAGTTTCTTAATAAGATTCTTGTACAGGATAGTTCTATTTTACTCCTAGTCTTTTGTGCTATCCTTATGATGTTATATTTGCCTATGTTATAAAGGCTGCAATGCAGTGCTATAATTTTTGTTTTAAATAGTCACGTATCCTTTAAAGGAATTAAGATTTCTATAATATCTTGTATTTATATACGTCTTTACCATTTCCAATTCTCTTCAGTTTTTGTGTAGATTTGAATTTCTATCCGATGTCAGTTCCATTCAGTCTGAAGAACTTTATTTAGCATTTCTTGTAGTATTATTTTCATGACAACAGATGTTCTCAATCTTAGTTTATCTAAAAATGTCTTTATTCATTTTTATTTTTTGAGGAATGTTTTTGGCAGGATATGGAAATCTGGATTCATTCTTGCAGTAATTTACAGATGTAACTTCTTTGTCTTTTGATCTTTGTTGTTTTTTTTAAAACTCGCCATTATTCATATTTTTCTCATATTTTTTCCCTAAATGTGTTCATTTATCTGGCTACTTTTGAGATTTTTGCTTTATCTTTGGTCTTCAGCAGTTTGACAATGGCCTGCCTAGATCTGATTTTCTTAGTATTTATTTGGGTTTAGTTTCTCTAAGCTTCTTGAATCTATAAGTTGGTATTAACCAAATTTGAAGCAATTTCAACCATCATTTTTTCGAATATCTTTTTCTTTCTCATTGTCTGGTTCTTCTTCTGGGACTCCAGTAGCATGTATGCCAGACTGCTTGATATTGTCCCATAGGTCACTATGGCCCTTTCATTTTAAAACAAGTTCTTTGTTTTC
>NW_011908887.1:0-2624 GCF_000151845.1 Pteropus vampyrus
GGAGACTTTTTGGTGAAACAACAGAGGGAGTGGAGCCACCCATTAACTATGTGGCTTTACACATGCTTCTTTACAACCACAAGAGGGGGCGGCAGGACCTGCAAAGCAGCATCCTGGAGGGAGAGGCCTCAGGGAATGAGACCGTGGCCAAGGGCGACGGGGAGCATGTGAATGAGCTGAGCCAGGGAGACTGCAGCCCAGTCTTGGTTTTCTCAGCTGCAGAATGGTACATATGATCATCATCTCCCAGGCTGATGAGAACATGAATAAAAATGCCTGACATGTTGTAGGTTTTACTGAAATAGATGGCTGGGCCTGAGGCTTTCTTATCACTTGTGTATGTATATATGTATGTACACACACACACACGCACACATACACACATACCTCATGGTTACTCTAGAAGATACCTGGGAAGACTTTGGGACAGAAAAGCCAGAAAAGTGGCTGCCATATGGAGCAAGTTAAGAGAATGGCTGGCAGGCCAGGGAAAAGCTACGGTGTTGCTAAAGCCACAGGCTCTGAAAGGCTATGAGTCACAAAGGAGGCATCCTTTTGCAAAAAGAAGGTGCTGCTGGGAAAGTGCCATTACGTGGTCCTTCCTGGTGCGTCTTGGCCATCCCCCGGCTTCCCTGCCACCTGCCCTGTGGCCTGGCAGAGAGGCAAGCCCATCTCAGCCAGGGCAGGGCAGTCACAGTAGAAGCACAGGCTCAGGCAGCTGAGCAGTGGCAGGTGCCTCTGGCCTCATTCTCTCAACTTTTCCAAGTCAGCCTGAATCTGGGCATGACAGATGGGCAACTGCCGAGCTGGACGGAGACACTGGAAGAAAGCCCAGGTCCTGTTCACAAGGCCCTCCTCTCTGCATGTCCAGCAGGTCTCAGCCTCTCTTCCACTGAGTTTCCCCTTAATTTAGTTTTCTCTTCCTTGTCGCTTAATTTTCAGGCCATACTCCTTCTTTCTTTAATATTCTATTAATATTCTTTTTCTTGTCTCCTCCTTTGCTCTGTTATTGTTCTTCAGCCCACCCCCTCCTCCTTTTAAATCGTCCTACTTACTTTTTCGTCTTGGAAAAAAAAAAGCATGAACCACACATCCTGAAGGATGGAAAATCTGAGAAGTCATAGGCTTTAGGAGCAAAGACTAACACTGAAAAGCAGCTAAATTTAGTAGCTTAGAATACAAGGTGAGGCCTTAAAATATCAGGCTCTGAACATGCTGTGAACACCTCCCAGTTAGGGTTCCTCCATGAAAGGCTGCCCCTTCTCTAATGCCCACCCCTCGGACTTTGGAAAATGGTTAGTATTCAGAGGTCCCTCCCCTAACACTCGCTTTTAGACCCAGCCAGAGGTGCATTTTCTTAGAAACTCATGTTACCAAGGAGCCCTGCCACCCGCTAGGGAAATGTGGGAGGAAGGTTCATATTCTTCAGGATGAACTAGAGGAACCAAGGTGGGCATGTTTCGTAGGGGCTCGGGGACAAGCCCAGCCAAAGGGGCTGGAGAAGCAGGCAGAAGGGCCGCAGTGGAGAAAGCCAAGGGCAACGTCACGTGCACCCACCATTCCGACCTTTTGCCTGCTGCCAGGGAGGGATGCGGCCATCTCTGCCACCTAGTGGTCCTCTGCCCGTCTCATGCCAGAGATCCTCCTACTTAGGGAGTCCTCCTTGGGCACAGTCATGAGCCAGATGCTGAGCAGTAGAGAGAACCACTCACCTAGGTCACTTAAGAAAATCAGAATTGGTGCCAGGCGAGTAGAAGAGAGAATGCCATGCCTGTCATAGCCACTCTATGTTCCCAAGGGAAGGGATGCTGGTGACAGGTCCAGGAGAAAATGACCCAGAGAAAAAGCAGCATTTCCTTTTTGGGCAATTTTTAGGAAATAGAGCACTCTCCACTCTACCCTATTCGCCAAGAATAATGTAGAAGGATTCCTTCCTAAAAGCAGAAGATCGAAACACAGAATTCTTGGGGTGTCCTGCTGCCTTGAGGGCTCTGAGCTTACTATGAGCTGACATGATCAAATGAGAAATGTATGTGAAAACACTCTGCAAACTGCAGCATGCTGCTCAACTGAGTGGCAATGCCAGGAAGGGACATGTCAATGGGACGTGACCAGCACATCCTAGGGGCATGCCTGCGATGCCGCTGAGCCCAGGAGGAGTCATGGGACCGAGATAATATTTAGGTATGAAGCTGCCTTCTCAGGCAGGGAGAAACCTTATATAATGAAGTTAATATTACAGAGCAGTTGCCTTTCCAGGGCAGGGTTCGCCTTTCCAGCCACCCCAAGAAGGCCTCCTGGTCACAGTATCACCTTGGATCTGAGTAAGCGTTTGCTAAGCGTGCTGAATTATTCACTAGCTATGGAAACTAGCCCAGTTCTGGGGTCCTAGTGGTGGGGTATCTGGAAACTTGGAAAAAGACACACTGAGAACTCTTCGAATCAAGATTTGGATGAAGGTCAAGGAGGACAAAGGAGCAGGGGGCATCTGAGCCAGCCTCTGGAGGACATGGGAAATGGGCTGGGAGTGCCAAGAACAGACAGTCTGCTTGCAACGCCCCAGCACCTGTCACTGAAGAGAGAAACGGGGTTGGAGAAGAAACTTCACTCACTGCTTCCAGCCC
>NW_011908888.1:0-1595 GCF_000151845.1 Pteropus vampyrus
CAGAACTTTCACCATTGCCCATTGGTGATGAGGCCACCCTCACCAAAGTATTAGTGGAAACCACATGGGGAGCTGGAACTCCCATAACTGTCTAGTAGGTATGTGGAATACCTTCCTTGGGTGTTAGTGGAGGCCAAGTGGAGAACCTGGACTTTTATCTCCCACTAGGCAATAACAAAGCACCACCCTCTGTACCACCCCGCCCCTGCACTGGGATGGTGCCAAAGGAAATCAGCTAACCAAGTTTAAATAAGAGTTCAAATCTTATAACATAATAACAAAAATGTATAGGTTTCAGTCAAAAATCACTTATACTAAGAACCAGAAAGACATAAAACTGAGTGAAAAAAGACAATAGAGGCCAACACCAAGATGACAAATGTATTAGAATTATATGACAAAGATTTTAAAGGTGCCATCATAAAAAATGATTCAACAAGCAATTATGAATATGCTTGAAACAAATAAAAAAATAGAATCTCAGCAAGGAACTATAAAGTCATAAGCAAAGAAATAGAAGACAAAGAAGAATCAAATGGAAATTTTAGAATTAAAAATACAGAAAACAAAATAAAAAGCTCACTAGATAAACTTAACGGTAAAATGGAAGCAATAAAGGGAGGGAAGTTAGTGGGTTTTTAGATAGAACAACAGAAGTTACCCATTCTGAATAACAGAGAGAAAAAAGACTGAATGAATGAATGTATAGTGCCTTGAGGACCTATAATAGATGATACTATAACAGATGCTCTAGTATTCAAGTCATCAAAGTCTCAAGAGAAGAGAAAGCATGTAAGCTGTAAAAGTACTCAAAGAAATGATGGCTGAAAACTTCTTAAATTTGAAACAAGACAAAAACCTACAGATTCAAGGAACTGAGTGAATTCTAAATAGAATTAACCCAAACAAATCCACACCAAGACACATCATAAGTAAACTTCTGAAAACTAAAAGCAGAGAAAAAAATCTTGAAAGCTGCCAGAGAAAAATGAGACCTTACCTATAAACAAAAAATATTTGCCTGACAGCAGATTTCCGATTAGAAACCATAGAAGCCAGGAAAAAGTGGCACATTTTTCTAGCACTGAAAGATGCTAGAATTAATCCAGAATTCTATACCAGTGGAAAATATTCCAGAATTTTATAATCGGTGAAAATATTCTTCAGGAATGAAGAATGAAATGAAAAAAAAAATCAATAAATTCACAAGCTAAGGAAAACTAAGAATATGTCATTAGCCAACATACCCTAAGAGGCATACTAAAGGAAATTCTTTAAAAAGAAACAAAAGACAACAAAAAAAAAAAGCCAGAAACATTGGGAAGTAAGAATATGGCAATCAAAAATAAAGATAAATACAATATACTTTCCTTCTCTTCTTGAGTTTTCTAAATTGTTTGACAGTTGAAGTAAAAATTATAACACTGTCTGATGTGGTTCTAGATGTATGTAGAGAAAATATTTAATACAATTATGAAGGGAGGAAGATAAGAAAACATAAAGGGAATTCAGGTTTCTATACTTCTTATGAACTGATAAAATGACAACACTGGTAGACCATACAAATTATGTACATAATGCAATACCTGAGGCAA
>NW_011908889.1:0-2274 GCF_000151845.1 Pteropus vampyrus
GATGGCCATGACATTACTAAGTGATAGAAATTTTTAAGCTCCATTATAATCTTATGAGACCACCTTGGTATATGCGGTCACTGTGACTGAAACACTGTTATTCAGAGCATGACTATATATATGTGTTATTTACAAGAGATTCACTCCTAATATAAACACACATATATGTCAAAAGAAATGGGCGGGAAAGATATCTGATACAAATAGAAAGCACAGGAAGGCTGGAGCATAAAATTAATTAATATCAGATGAAACTGATGTCAAAACAGCATATTACTAAAAAAGGACATTTTGTAATTATAAAGGGAAGAGACAGCAGTCATAAAAGAAGTATATGCACCTAATTAGAAAGCATCAAAACACATGAAGCAAAAATGAACAGAATTAAAGGGAGAAATAGATAATTCCACAATCATAGTAGAAGAATTTTGGTAATTGATAAACAAGACAAAAATACAATAAAGTCATAGGCAATATAAACAACACCATAAATTCCTTTGTACTACTAACTGGTATTTATAGAACATTATATCCAACTGCAGAATACACATTCATTTCAACTTCATATGTCACATTCACAAAGACCCTGGGTCATAAAATGAATTCCAATCAATTTAAAAGGCTGAAATCCTCGAGTGTGTTCTCTGACCACAATGGAATTAAACTGAAAATCAGGAACATTCAACAATAAGAGATCAGGAGAAACTCTAGATACTTGAAAATTAAATAATACACATTTAAACCATACGTGAATTAAAGAAAAAATTAAAAGGGAAATTAGTAAATAATTGGAACTAAAGATAATACAATATGAAAAAATTTGTGATGCAGATAAATCAGTGCTTAGAAATTTATAGCTTTAAATGCATATACTATAAAAGAAAAAGATCTAAAATCGAAATGCTAGAAAAAGAATAAAGTAAATCCAAAGTAAGTAGATGGAAAAAAAATCCTCCATTGATTATTATCTTTTTTAAATCATACATTAAATAATTTAAATTTTTTATTAAAAAAAATCTTCCCACAAAAAACAAAACAAAACAAAACAAAACAAAAAAACCACAGACCCAGATTGTTTCATTGATGAATTTTATCATAGAAGAAGAAATAACACCAATCATACACAATTTTTTAGAAAATAAAAGAGGAGGCTTTTTAAGAGGCTGGTATTGTCCTAATATCAAAACTTGACAGAGACATTATAAGTAAAGAAAATTACAGACCTCTATCTGTCATGAACATAGACACAAAAATCCTTAACAATATATAAGCAAATATATTGCTAATCTTTATATAATGTTTATGGAAAAGATTATAACTAAGTAGAATTTATCTCAGAAATGTAAGATTTATCATATTAATGTAATTTACCATATTAACAGGATAAAAGAAAAAACCATATGGTCATTTCAATAGATGTAAAAACGAATTTGCCGAAATTTAACAATATACATAATAAAATCTTCTAGCAAACTAGAAATAGAAGAAAACTTGTTCAAACTGATAAAGGGCACTTATGATATGACAACATCATATCATAAGTGCCCTTTATCAGTTTGAACAAGTTTTCATCATACTAACTTCCTACAGTTATCATCATACTAACTTCCTTTCTAAAATCAGGAACGAGGCAGGATGTCTACTCTCACTATTTAATAGTTTTTGAGTGCTTATTTTGTGCCAGTGGCTTTAGAGCACTCTTAGTGCATGTACCAAGTTTTCTCTCATTATACAGATGACACTAGAGCACAGAGAGGTTAAGAAACTTGCCCCATGTCACAGAGGAATCACAAGCCAACATTTAAATTCAGATCTCCCTGACTTCAGAGTTTACCCCTTATCACAACTGTCTTCTCAGTAGTATAATAATGATTATTTCTATAGGAAGTTATAGACAGAGGGGAAAGCTTCTTTCTGTGTCTGGCTTCTTCACACTTTCCTCTCCCATTAGGCTGAGAGACAAAAATAACTGCTGACACTGTCCACCAGGGACAAAGCAGACACAGGCTAAAAGGTACGAGATTTCCGGGAGATGCCAGAGAGAGAGAGAGAGAGCCACTGACTAATTTACACATCTCCATCAAAGACGCCATGCTATCCATCATTAGGAATATTCAAATTACAATGGTATTGTGCTACTAAAAGTCAGTCTAATTTGCTCATTTTCATTATTTAGAGGCAGTTAATTAAAAACCTAGTCAATATTTATTTTACTCCCTTCACATCAACAGTGATTTCTTGCTGCGGTGCTTTCACACCATTAGTTTTATGACT
>NW_011908890.1:0-2549 GCF_000151845.1 Pteropus vampyrus
CACATATGAGTGAGAACACACAGTATTTGTCTTTCTCTGTCTGACTTATTTCACTTAGCATAATGCCCTCAAGTTTCATCCGTGGCCAGTTTTCCTTCTGTTTATAGCTGAATAATATTCCATTGTGTGTGTGTGTGTGTGTGTGTGTGTGTGTGCGTGTGTGTGTGTGTAATATTTTTCTTTAACCATTCATCCATCGATGGACACTTAGGCTATTTCCATGTCTTGGCTATTGTAAATAATGCTACAATAAACACAGGGGCACAAATAGCTCTTTGAGACAGTGGCTTCATTTCCTTTGGATGTATACCCAGAAGAAGCATAGTGTTTTTGTGACAACTTCAGCATAGGAGACTTACTTTTCATAAACTTAAAAATTATATTGGCAAGATTCATCTATATCACTAAGTGCTGCTGCAGTTCACTGGTTGGATTGCTATTTAATATTTCAATGTATGAATTTATCATAGTTTTATCCCATTTATGGACATTTGAGTTGTTTGATTTTATTACTGTATATTCTTATCTAAGTTTGCTATTGTATACATGTAAAATATTTTTTTTGGTAGAGATCTAGAAATTCACAATGCTCACACAATTGAAAGAACTGTGTAGTGGATGAGGGAGAGTGCAATAGAGATCAGTCAGAAGCAGTTCCAGTATGGGTCTGAACCAGTAGGAAGAGCAACTGGTAGGGATGAGGCTGCTTGTAGAGGCCCAAGAAACATTGTGAATGGCAGTTGGTCCTAGTCTTCCAATCTTTGTTTTGCTCTACTGGACTGCAGCAAGCAGAGTTAACGCTTGGATCAATAGCAGTGGGTATAGTCACATCCTGCTGTTGAAGGTTCCCATACAAATTTTGACAATGCCAACACATCTAGAGAACTTGGGTCCTGTCTTCCCTAGACCCTCTACCTTTTCTTGTATTTGGTGGTCAATCCCTTTCCTCTGCATCCTCCAAGTTGTCTTTTTGCACTGGGAAAAATGGAGGTATATACTGGAAGTACTGGTAGGGCAAGAGAGGAGCTTGCTTTTGGTGTACATGAAAGCATTCTCTGGGAGGGAAGAAAAGATGGAAAATTCTACAATAAGGAGGTTTATTTTTCTGTCCTAGACTGCCTTAAAGTTCATTAGTATGAGCCCAGTAAGAATAACTTCTAGGAGTTAGGGCTTTGCATAGCTAGTTCTAATGGAAAAACATGAATATGGGACTGTTGCTGGATCAACTTCAAGGGAAGGATTATGAAGGAAGAGGAGCCAAAGAATTTAAATAAAGTTAGGAATGAGACAAAGCAATTGGCAATTCGGGGCCTAAGCCAAGGGCCTGGCAATATGAAAAGGAGAATTACACAGGTGCATATGGGATATAGCAGCGGTCTCCAACCTTTTTGGCACAGGGACTGGTGCTCCTATGAGCATCTAAGGCCTGATGATCTGAGGTGGAGCTGAGGCGGTGATGCTAGTGCTGGGGAACAGATGCAAATACAGATGCAGCTTTACTCACTTGCCTGCTGCTCACCTCCTGCTGCGTGGCCCAGTTCCTAACAGGTCCCGGACAGGTACCAGTCCATGGCCCAGGGGTGGGGGACCTTCTGGGATACAGAACTCAGATTTGTCCAGGGCTTTACATTTTAAATGTCCTTTTCGAATCACACTATATTTAATCTCCACAGTAGCCCAGAAAAGTATGTATTACTATTATTGACATTTTATAGAAACAGAGGCTGAGAAATTAATAAGCATGCTTAAAGTTTCATAGCAAATAAGTAGCAGACCTGCAAGTTGAACCCATATCCCTAAATGCAAAAGTAAAGTTTGTGTTACTGCCCTAGTCATTTACAACTAAGTTATTAAAGTATGTTGCAAATGCTTTGTTGATAACAGTACTGAAGGTCACTAATGATTTACTTAAATAAAAACTGGAATAGGTTCAATATTGTTTCTATAAGGGTGTCACTCTCATTGGCATTATGATAGGTTTCCTTGAGCAGGAAAGAAAGGGGCCTTGTTAAGGCCAGCATGCCAAGAAAATGCAGAGAACCCGAGGGGTCCCAGGGATTCCACAGAGGGAGTTCCTCATGAGAATGTTATCCAAGCTGTGAATTATGCTCACAAAAGGTCAAGATCTGCCACACTATACCACAGCAGTCAGAAAAGTAATAAAATCTGGGGAATGAAGGGTGAGATAATAAATATGTGATGATAAATTATACTGCAACTTTTATTTCTTCCTTTGTATTTAAATGTGAGAATGGAACATTACGTGTGTTGCACAGAACTGCCCTTTGAAGAAGCCATTAGTGGATAGCATCATTACTGTGGTACAAGGATAGAGCTGGAAAGGGCTCACAGGTTGCTCTCTCATGAACAAAGATTTCTAATAACCCATTCCATCAATCTCACAATGATTCCAAATATTTGCCATTATATACAACTCCTGTGGCTTCATAGACATCTGCATTGTCTACTTCCTATCTCTTAAGATCTTTCAAATACAGATTTCTCTATTAAAAGAGGGACTTTAGCATGGGCCTGCACATGTCTTCTTT
>NW_011908891.1:0-1145 GCF_000151845.1 Pteropus vampyrus
TTTTTCTTGATATTAAAAATCCTTTCCTGAAACTTTTTTGAAATTTAAAAATTATGAAAATATTAAATGGCTAGGGTCATCAGTGTATAATTTTTTAGGTATATATTTTGTAAGGAGTATAGTTTAAATTTCCTGCAAAAATAAAATAAAGCATTTCATAAAAATTAGAAGGCATACTATATGTTCAAAAAACAAAAATTAACTACTTTTAATAAAAATACAAAAATTTTAAAGAAGCCAAAAAATAAATGTTGTAATAGAATTAAAATATCATATAAAAATAGCATAGTTTTAGAGGAAAAGTAAATGCCACGTTATGAGGACATTGTTAGAGCTTTTATCTAGTATAAATCTAAACACATTGTTTATAAATTACAGTAGGTGCTGTCTTCTGAATCATCTAATCACTATACAATTGCTTTATTTTTCTAAAAGCATGACATATTTGTTTCATTTTTGGATCTTTTTTTAGAGCTTTATCTTTCCCAAAATTTTCAATTGATTTTTATTTTTCTTGTTAACAGAAGACACATGTCTACAACTAATCAAGAATGTCTAGGATTTATTCATATAACTTGTGTAAAGATTCCTAATATTACTCAAAATCTTAAACTTAATATACTAAGTTGGACCAATTCCTTCCAAGTTTGTTTCATTGGTGTTATCTTGAAAGTTTATGTATTATATTCCTGAATAACTTCCATTAATTCTTTTTTCCCTTAGATTGTTTTGTTAGAGTGAATCTTTAAATAATTTTTCCAAAATTTTGAAATTTACCATTCAATATTGCTGATATGAAGTCTAAATAGACTTTTGAATAAAGTCATTCCTCCATTTAGAAAAAAAGCATTTTATTCTGGAAGCTTCTGGATTTTTTTTTCTTAATCCTTGGAGCCTGAAATCGTGTTGTTATTATGTGGTTAAGCCATTGGGGTGGGGCAGTGTATGTATATTAGGGATTTTTTTTTTTCCCATATTGTTTTGATCATTGTTGTTATTTAGTTTCTTAAATTGTTCCTTTGCATTACATTTGCTATACTAAAAGTCAAAAATTTTCTCTTCTCTATTGGCTTTATTTTCTTCTTCTGAAATTCTTATTAGCCTCATATTGAATCCTCTATTGAATATAACTTCCTTTTTTTTTT
>NW_011908892.1:0-1587 GCF_000151845.1 Pteropus vampyrus
GACAATAAAAATCCAAAGTAACTTTTTAAATGTAATCTTATTTACCTGTAAGAGTCTATGACCCCTTTCCAATTCTTGTTCTGGTACATTCAAGGTTTATTCTTTTCTTTTTCCTTAATTCACGTAAGTTTTTCTCAGTCTCTCCTTGATTCACAATGCAGTGTAATGTTACCGTGAGGTACACCTAACCACATCCTAGCTTTATTCACTTGTTGGGGAGCTTTTCTGTTTTTGTTTAGGTTCGTTTGTTAATCCTATGAGCACTACAGTTATAACCAGTCTTCAATACATGTTTAAGTAATTCCTTGGGATAGATTCCTAAAGGCAACAGACCAGGCCAAGCAATCTGGTTATAACTGATGATCTCCAGTAGACTTTTACTGTTGTCAAGAGTAAATACTCCAGACAGTGAGTATGATTTTGATGGAAGGAAGCTAACAGGAAGAAGCAAGATTTAAAAAAACGTTTTTCTTTGTTTGTTTGTTTGTTTGTTTGTTTTAATGAGACTATATGATCTGAAGGATTTGGGGGGGAAAGCGAGATGTATCTCCTCGTGCTGGATGTTCTTGCTCTTTCTTATTACTTTCTTAAGTGTCCTTTTTCCTCCAGTGTTGCGTGTCACCCCCCATACTGTGACACCCTTGGCTTTGTCTTCTTATTCCTCTCTCCCTTTTGTTGGTTCCTTTCCTCACTTTATTCCCTGTTTCTGAGTGTCCCCCAATGCTGACCTCTTCCTTCTCTTCCTCACTTACTTCAGACTGTGCCTTTATGTCACAGGTCGCCCCATAATTCTATAGATCCGATAGTAACTCACAACCCCTTCCATTATCCTTGTTATCATTCCTACAATGTCTTCTCTTGGCACTGTTAATACCATTTCCGTTTTTGCAAACCTTTATCGTTTATCCTGTGGGTGGTTTAAACTCATGCCTCGGTGCTTTCCTTACTTCCTGGTGGTTTCAATTTTCACTCATCCCTTGCAAGCCGTGCTTGTCTACACTAGTCACTTAAACCAGAGGTCCCCCAACCTTCGTGGCACCAGGGACCGGTGCTCCTATGAGAATCTAAGGCCTGATGATCTGAGGTGGAGCTGAGGCGATGATGCTAGCGCTGGGGAGCGGCTGCAAATGCAGATGAAGCTTCCTTCACCTGCTGCTCACCTCCTGCTGTGAGGCCTGGTTCCTAACACGCCATGGACCAGTACTGGTCTTCAGCCCGGGGCGGGGCGGTTGGGGACCTCTAACTTAAACCTTTTTGAGTCTTGATTTACACATAAAAAGCAGGGACGAATAGCCCATTTCCCCTGACATATCTCATAGGTAGTAGTTTCTGTACTCCTCTAGTCTGTCCTTCTTATAACTCATCCCTCATCAATATTCCTATTGGGACAAACAGATCTATCTATCTGATCATCTCACTCTCAAACTTGATTAACTTGAGCGACTTTCCCCGTCCTAGAGGGTAAAATTGTGAACTCTTAATGGGAACATGTTGGGCCCTTGACTGCCTGGCCTGTTCAGTTTCCACCACGTGCTCTGCCCTCAGACCCCAGTTTCACTACCCCAAGCTCCATCGCCCTCTCAGCGT
>NW_011908893.1:0-2055 GCF_000151845.1 Pteropus vampyrus
CAGCACAGAAGCGAGTGTAATTGGGACAGAGTGAACATTATAAAATTTTTGACTTTTATTCTGAGAAAGATGGATAGCCTTCGGAGGGTTTTGATCCAAGAAGTTATATGATCTGCTTTATGATATCACATTTTCATTCTTGTTGCTATATTCATAATAGACCGAAAGAGGATAAGGGTGGAAGTAGGAGAACCAGTTAGGAGGCTATTGCAATAATCCAGGGGAGAGAATATGGTGGCTAGGATCAGGATGATAGACATAGAGGTAGTAAGTGATCTGATCTTGGATACACAGTATTTTAAAGATAGAGCTTGGTAAGTTTGTTGATAGTTCAAATTAGAGTGTGAAAAGGTGGAGTCAAGAATAACACCCGGTTTCCCCTTAAGGAAATGGAAGAACGGAGTTGTAATTTACTTTGATATATAAGACTGAGGAAGAAGCAATTTTTAAGGGAAAGATCTGGAGCTCTGTTTGGATATATCAAGCTTTATACTATGCATATTAAACATTCGGGTAGAAGAGATGAGTAGGCAATTGGATATATGGGTCTGGTGTTTAGGGGAAGAGGTCCAGGCTAAACATAAAAATTTGAGATTCATTAGCATATAGATGATATTTGAAGCAACCAGGGAAGTGAGTGTATATAAGAAAAAAGTCCAAGGACTTTTAGATGTCAGGACATAGAAACCAGAAAAGGAGGCTGAGGAGGACTTATTAAAATTAGAAACAAAACCGAAAGAGGGTAGATTCTAGAAATAAAATGAAGAAAATGTTGCTAGGAATAGGTAGTGATCGACTCAGTCATGTGCTCCTGAGAACTGACTGTCAGGCTCAACAGTATGGAAGAGAAATTCTGATGGAATGTCGGGGACATAGCCAGCCTGGAAAAGTTAAGAGAGATTTAGAGGAAAGGAAGTACGCACAGTAAGAGTAGATAAGATTTTAAGGATTTTTGCAGCAAAGGAGAGCAGGACTAAGTTTGAAGTTGGAAAGGGATGTGGAGTCAGAGGAGGATTTTAAAGATGGATGAAAGAAATACCAGTGTGTGTGTGTGTGTATGTGTGTGTGTGCACGTGCACGTGCTTATAAGAGCAATCTAGTTTAGAGTTTCTCAACTGCAAAACTACTAACATTTTGGGCAGAATAATTTTTTTGTTGTGAAGGGCTGTCCTTTGTACTGTAAAATATTTAGAAGTGTCTCTGGCATTCTATCCACTAGATGGCAGTAGAATCCCCCATCTCCTCATTTGTGATAAGAATCGGGTTTCCAGATGTTGCCAAACATTCCCTGGGGTGGGGGTTGTGGCGGTGGGAGGGTGGGGGTGGGGGGAGGTTGTATTGGGGGTGTTGGGCAAAAATCACTCCTTGTCGAGAGCCATTGATTTAGTAGAAAAAAGTATATCAATGACACATGATAGAAAATGGGAGAACAGCTGGGCAATGTCCTTGAGTTGGTGAGAAGTGATGGGACCTACTGCACAAAAAGAGTGATGGATCTGCTGGTTTCGCAGACTGTGAATCCACATTAGCAGAGAAAGCAGAGAGTATGGGCATGATATAGCTAGGTGGCTAGATGTGGTGGTAGGAACCTAAGGAAGTTCTCTTCTAGTTGCCTTTGTTTTCTCAGTAAAATAAGAAGCAGAGTAAGCAACTAAAAGCAAGCACACAAAAGGTCTTGGAGGTTTTAGGAGATTGGAAATCTGATGAGAGATCACCTAGGATAATGAAAGAAGAAAGGGACTAGCGTATTGTAATTGCTGAACAGCTTTACCTTTCAGCAGTAAAGACCAATTAAGAGCAGAATTAGGCTAATTAACATAGTTGTGTGTTTTTCTCCAGTCACACTCAGGGTGAATGTGAGCAGGGTTCTAGTTTTACCAAAAGAATATCATGAAATGAAGGGGGAAAGGAAGTTGAGTGTGTACAAGGGAGTGATTATAATGATTGATCGTGAAATTTAAGATGGGTAGGGAGGTATGTGAGGACATGAAGTAGGTGAGGGACAGTGAAAAGGTGGTAGGATCATCAGTGACATATAAGTTCCTGTAGGACCGA
>NW_011908894.1:0-1554 GCF_000151845.1 Pteropus vampyrus
TTTTTGTGAGCAGAGATAGCCGGTAAGCAATAAAAATAAGAAATAGTGAATTTTAGTGTACGCTCAAAGCCAATGAGTGCTATGGAAATAAAAAAAGAGGGAATGAAGGAGATATGGGCAAATGGACTACCACTGTAAATTTGGTGTTTTCATTAAGACATTGATATTGAAGCAACAACATGGAAGAGGTGAGGCTGTAAACCATACTGGGAAGAGATCATTCCAGATGGACTAGAGGCTGGTGGTACTAGAGCAGATGAAGGGGTGAGGGGAAAACGATCTCAGTAGGATAGTGGAGCTGAGCATATAGGAATTTTTACTTTAATCTCAGTGAGATTGGAATGTCATTGGTAAATGTGGAAGTTGGGTGTGACTTAAATCACCTTACATTTTTAGAGGATGACTGCCTGCTTTATTGAAAATAGACTGTAGACAGGCAAGGGCAAAAACAAAGGAGCCATTGAGGATGTTCCTGTAATAACGCAGGAACAAGGTAATGGTGGAGCACATTGGAAATACTGGGGGTAGTAGGCAGTGGCAGAATTCTATATGTACTTTTGAGGTTGCACTAACAGGATATCTTGATGCATTGAATATGTGAGGTATAAAAAAAAGAGTCAAGGATGCCCAGCTTTTGACCTAAGCACCTGGAAGGATATAACTATTGAACACCCACTTTTTGTACCAGACAGAATATGCATGAAATATGGAAATCCAAATGCCTCCTGAGCTGAAGGAGACCAAGCAAAGTGGCAAGAAAGACACATGTATATGAAAACACACAGCACTTCGTATGATAATACCAGTGTGAAGACAGAGAAAGACCTCTCTAATGTGTCTGTCAGGGGCAGGCAACGGAAGTTTCAACTAGGTTATTTGAGGATGTATAAAAATTCATCAGATCAAAAGAACTAAAAAGGCGTTGTAAGGTCAAGAAATAGCATGTGCAATGCCCAATGTTAACAAAGAAGGTAAGTTATTTGGACACTTTCAAGTAGACCATGAATGGTGGGTGACCTGTGGGAGGAAGCCCATTATGAAAAGAGAATCAGAATGGGGCCTGCCCACAACAATGTGTGCACAGCTAAGGAGCTTGGACCTTTTGCAGGCAGTGGTAAGCAATCATATTTCTAGGTAGAACAGTACATGGTCAATATGTGTTTTTAAAGGATAAGTCATATAACTATGAATAATTGACTGGAGAATGAATAAATTAAAAATATATAGAGGAGTTAGGAAGCTATTAAAATTTCTCAAAGTTTTGCTGACAATTGAGAGTAAAGGAAGGACTGATTGAAAAGATTTTTGGGTTTGATTCATAGGAATTGGTGACCAACTGAAAGATAGGCTTTCCTATATGGAAGAAAGAGAATAAAAACAATCCTCTGATTTCTGGTTTGGGAGCTGTTGGGATATTGTCATTAATCAAGATGGGAAAAACAGAAGGGAGAGAAACGTGTTTCAAGTATGCAAAGTTTCTTCATTTGGGTTCCCCAAAAGCTAATTCTGAAAGAAGGATTCATTTGTAAGTAGTATATTTGGAAGGTCACTTTG
>NW_011908895.1:0-1990 GCF_000151845.1 Pteropus vampyrus
CCAGTTAGGAACACCCATTTGGGCTTTACAGAGACAAAAGGCAAATAGTTTGTATGATGTTTGAGCCATTATGCATTATTGGATGTGTTGATTATGGCACCTAGCATTATAACTGACATACAATTTTTCCAAGCAATTCCTTAGATCAGTGCTCTTCATCCAGGTATAGGGTGGAGAGAAGCAACTAAATGGAGTTAGGAGTATCATAAATTCCTAGATAACGTTTTCATCTGCACGTTCTGATCCTCCTTTACTCAGATTCTTATTCAGCCCCTAGCATGCCATACCAGGTTGGGGATTTGGGGGTGGAGCATTATGGAAGAGGCAAGAAAAGCTTAAGTAATTTGTTCAAAGTCACACAGCTAGGAACTGACAAAGCCAGGATTCAGAATGCCAAGCCTGCATTTGTACCCACTGTATTAGTTTGACTCCTGACTCCTGCTTTGCCATGTCAGAGGACTTGGTCTTTGCTGGGTTTCTTTAATATGGTGACCTCTGGATTATCTATAAGTACACTTTCTACTTGATAGTTTATCTGCAGTAACATCCTAATATTAATTTGCTATCACATCCGATCAATAACTTTATAACTTATTTCTCCTCAATAAAAGTGAATGTTTTTGTGAGGGACAGATTTAAGAGGCAGTATCTACTAGAAAAACTATCATTGTGCGCTCTAACACAATATTTATGACTATCTTGCTGCTGCTTCCTTAGTTTACTTACTTAGTTGAGAGTTGACTCTAATGACGAGGAAATGGCTTGTTCCAGTATTAGAAGCATGTTGCTACAGGTAAGACTAGGAATAGCCAGTTGGCATGTTTTACAGAACAAGTGAACCACTGGGAACACTCTTACATTCTAACTGATTCTGATGGAGCTCAGTCAGTAAAAAAAACATAGGCTTAGAGCCATACTACCCAAGTTCAAATCTGAGTTCCTCCACTGACAAGCTTTTTCCATGAAAAAGTTATTTAACTTGCTCCCAGATTTGGTTCCTTCATATATAAATGGTATGGTGGTGGTGATGATGATGATGATGATGATAGTGGTGGTAGTGATGATAGTCACTTTATAGAGTTGTTGGACGTTTAATAAGGTAATACATATAAAGACATAGAAAATTTTCTCTAAATATTAGCTGTTGTTATTAAAGACTATAAAGCTAAATAGCTAAAAAAAAAAAAACCAAAAAACCAAAAAACCCGAAGTCCCAAAGGACCAATTCTAATCTGGAGCACTCTTGGGAATATATCTTTAAAGAATAATACTTAATGTTGAGGGCAAATTGAGCAAGGTGGCATAATAAGGGAACTTAGAAATTGGTAAAACTAAGTACAAAGCCTATTTCTGAGACTATCTGATCTTCAGCAAATTATAAAATGTTCATGAACCTCAGTCTCTTCACATGTAAAATGAATTAATAAATGCAGAGATTTGCCTTATATGTCAGCCCTTAATGCATATTTTCTTCTGTATGTTGCTCATTTATATGGAACACATTTTCTATGCTGTTGTTAAGTTTAGCTTTTGGTAAGTTCAGAAATCCCCCTGGCTAGGAAGAATAAATGTGAATTCATGGGGAAATTATTGAATTTTTTTCTTTCTTAACAGCTTCAAAGGCTAAAGAGACAACAAAACATTCAGGCTTTAAACTTTTCTCCCTCTATCTATATCCAGCCCCCCCAGTATGCAGTTAATTGCCTAACTGACTGCATCTTGGAGGTATGTATTTATGGCTATTGCCATAATTCTCCATAATTCTTCCAACAAGTTTTCACCATTTTTAGGTAAGAAAAATTACTTAGTTACACTTATCCTTTATTATTTATTTTACTTTTATAAAATATTATAAATGCTCAGACCTTGCTTACTAAGAAATATTTCACACTAAAAGAAATTGGAGCTCCTTGAGAAATTACTGAGGTAAAGAAAATACAAGAAAAATCTAGAATAGTTTTTGGTCAGAGAGTAAGGAAGTGATTAAAAT
>NW_011908896.1:0-1015 GCF_000151845.1 Pteropus vampyrus
CCCCCCTACCGGCCGACAGGAAAGGGCCTCGGTGTCGTCAGACCCCGAGCCAGCGACAGACGCTCCGCACTCAGCCGCTCCGCCCATCGGGCTGCTCTGCGGCGGAGTCACATGTTTGATTTGGGCTTCGGGGCTTCGCGAGCTGTAATGCTTATTTCAGTCGAAAAGTTGATTTCCTTTCCCGAAAATGTGAGGCGGTAGAAGCGAGGAAAGCCGCAGGGCCTCGGTGTCTGGTCAGAGGGAAATCAAGCTGACAAGCGAGCGAACGGCGCCTCGGAGGAGGCGGCGTCGTCCGGGCAGGACGGGAGGGGCCGGCCTCACCCCGCCTGCCGCTCCGCTCTGCCCGGTGCAGCACGAGGACAGACGGGGGCTTATCGGGGGGCTTATCGGAGCTCACGGCTTCCGGGCGGTCTCCACACATCAAGCAAACTAGGGGAGAGAGGACACCACCCATGCAGTCTGCCTTTGCAGACCGACCCCAAGCCTCCTTCACCCAGTCTGCAGGAGCGCACGGCCGGTTGGTGCCGGGCAGGGGTTCCACGCACAGCCTTTTTGACTCGCCCATTGCCTCTGGGAGAAGGGGAAGGAGCTGGGCCCATCCTCTGTGGCCCACTTGGGAGGCCCAGGCCTGGGTACTTTGTCTCTGGAAATAAGTGGCCGGATCAAGTTTTAGGCTTACTATTAAAAATAATAGGATGTGGTTCCATAGTGGAGCGGTGAGCACGTCTGCTTTACACGCAGAAGATCCTGGGTTAGCGCCCCAGTGGAGCCATGGTCCACGGTCTACGGCCAAGCCACCCTGAACAAGCCCGACTTCTGATCTCAGAAGCTAAGCAGGGTCAGACCTGGTTAGTACTTGGATGGGAGACCACTTAGGAACACCAGGTGCTGTAGGCACAAATAATAATAATACATAAATAAAAATAATAAGAATCCAAGGATAACCTAGTCTGCAAATTTCACACGTGGATTTGGACAGGGTCAACATGAATTCACAGCGTTCAGTCTAAAACGG
>NW_011908897.1:0-1812 GCF_000151845.1 Pteropus vampyrus
GTAATGACTGCTTCCTGTCGACATGTGCTATTTGCATCAGAGGTCTTCCCAGATGGTACCTTAGCAGAAAGTAAATGCTCCTTCATTATATTCCTCATCTAAGTAGGAATATATTAGTATTTTTTGAGCTCATATGCTATGCCTGACACTGTGCTGGGCCCTGGGGATAGAGGAGTAGGTAAGACACAGTTCATACTCTTAAAAGGGTTTCTGGGCCTCCCACCCCCAGACAAAGAAATCAAGTGTCTACCAAGTCAGTTCTTTGAATAAACAATTTTCACAATGCAACCTGCAGGGATGGTTGGAAGAATGGTAGTGCAGGGACAGGATGTGGAAATGAGAGACATGCATCCCCATCTCCTATCAGGAAGGCTTGACAACCTATGACCCATGTAAAGACAGCAACGGTGGGTAAATCATATATTGGCCATAGCTGTTCTTCAGTTTGATTTTGCTACAAGTATTGCCTAGAAGTGAATGAAGCAAGAGGCATCCATTGTGTAGACTATCATCTATGCCTAAACAAAGAGAACATTGCTGTTATAAGAAATATTAGACTGTCTAGTTTTTACCTATCATCTCTCGACTTCCAGCCTATCCATCTTATATATTTCCCAGAGTCCCTGACATACCTGGAGGGAGGAATAATTGGTAGTTGTTTCTTTGACCCCACCATAGTTCCTTAGGGAGATTCTCAGCAGAGCTAGGACTGGAAATAGCTTTCCTTTAGATGATTATCTTGGGAGTATCTCTCTCTTGCCCTAGAATGTTTCTCAAAAGATGAGTCTGCTAGAATGGATTTTTTTTGTTTTAAATAAAGATTCTTGGACATGCCCAAATTTGCTGACCCTGAATCTCTAGAAATGGGGCCTGAAATCAATAATTTTAACATCTTTCAAGAGTATTCTCTGGCCTACTGAAGTCTGGGGAAAAGTCCACTAAAGAGTACCCTGATGAAACTGATTTGGGTGTAAGGAACTTAGTGAATGTGTTCAATATTTTACAGGCGAATCAAGATGTTTTGAAGAATCCCAGATTCCTATAATGTAGGAAGAGCCAGTGGGTGACACAGATGAATTCCTTCAGTTAGTCACACCACTTGAAGTTCTTCAATAATCAAATATTGGTTTGATTAAATAAGCTTAACTCTTTTGATTTGTAACTTCTCTGGTAGATTCCAGGAGGAGGCATCAGTCAATTATATTTTGGTGTGAATTAATCTTATTAGCTTTATGTCCTTTATATAAGATAATGGGATAAAAAAGTAAAAACAGAGTTTACCCACTTAGTTTGTCCCTCATAGCTCAATTAAAAGTGTGTGTGTGTGTCTGTATTCCTAAGATTTTCCATGGTGGTCGGTTTTTATGTGTCAAGTTAGCAAGGCTTGGTTATTTAATGATTACATATCTAGTTGTTGTTGCGAGGGTATGTTGTAGTGTGGTTAAACCGGTTGAATTTAAGGAGATAATCTTTGATAATCTGGATGAGCCTTATCCAAGAAATTGAAAGTCCTTAAGAGAAAAACTGAGGTTTCTCTGAGAAGTAGAAATTCTGCCTTAGGAAAACAGCGTCAGATCCTGACAGACTTTCTGCTGGCCTTCTCTACAACTTCAGACTTGCCAGCCCTTTCACAATCATGTAAAACAATGCCTTTAAATAAGTCTCTCTTCACAGATGCATAGATAATATTATACATGTCCATATAGTATTTCTTTATATTATATATGATATGTATCATTATGCATATACATGAAACATGTGCAATATATTATCTAATGGAATATATGCCTCTCTCTCTCTCTCTCTCTCTCT
>NW_011908898.1:0-1675 GCF_000151845.1 Pteropus vampyrus
TGGAAGTTTATTTTTCTACCAGCAAAATTTGAGACTACCTGTCTTATAATACCTTCATCTGCATTGACTAGTATAATTAAAAATTATCATTTTTTTTATTGTTGTGTCTGTAGTCCAGAGACTTGAGGACAATAAATCCATGATTATTTGGTAACTGATTTCCAGTTGGCAAAGTGGCTGTCTCCTGCTGACGTGGATATAAATGTTTCATTTTAAGGAACCATAGGAGTCCTCTGATCATACTATGTAATAAGCGCATTTCGTTTAGTACAGGCTGGGATAAACTCTGATAACAACCCACCTCAAAATCTTGGGGCCTTAATACAATGGAATTTTACTTCTTGCTCAGGCTACTTATACTATAGGTCAACAGTTGATTTTTTGCCCATTCATAATTGCTCTAACCTTAAGAAAGAAATATAATAAGTCATATATTTACTCTTTAATTTTCACCCAGAAAGTATCATGTCATTTTCATTCATATCTCCTTGTCCAAAGTAAGCTACGTGACCACACTGACTATAGGAATGGGAAAGGACTACGCTTTCCTGAGCCCAGGTACAGACAAGGGAATAGTCATTGAATAGCACTGATAACTACCATGCCTAAGTGACTAATCATTGAGGAAAGGGCTGTACCCACAGCTAATCTCCTATAGCAACTCCTGGAAGTGTCCCTCAGTATTCTTTTCCCTTCTGAGCTTCTAAAACTGTGGCCTATGGGCCAAATGCATTTTGTCTGTTTTTGTACGGTTTGCTAGTTAAGAATGGTTTCTACATTTTTAAATGGTTAGAAAAAGTCCATATATGCAAGAAAATAATCTTACATAACATGAAAATTTTATGAATTTCAAATGTATGTTTGTAAATAAAGTTTATTGAAACACAGCCTATGTATTGCCTATGACTGCTTTTGTGCTATAGTGGCAAACTTGAGGAGTTGGAATGGAAACTTTTACTCTCTGGCCTTTTACAGAAAGTTTTTCAATCACTTATCCTAGATGTGGACCCGAGGAAAACCATGGCCATTTTGATATGGCTGCCTGAAAAATCACCTCAAAGGAAGTGATTATTTGCTAGATGCTTCAAATTCAACTCACTGAATTCAAAACAAAAAGTGTTTGAAATCATCTTATGGTTGATGAGAATAGTTATTGTGGTTATGGCTGTGCCATTGAGAAAAGCATAATGAGTGACAGTTGAGACCCAATAGCCAAATTGAACTGGAATTAGAGAGAAAAGCCATTGGAATTGCCAGAAGGTCACCTGAATTAGCTATAGCAGTTGTAAGCTAGACCAGATGAGCTTCTCACTAGGACCTTTCACCTTCTTGAAGAGTTGTTATATAAATCTACTCAATGTTTTAGAATCAATCTGGATACAACCTCATTGCCTCCTGTTAAAATAAATAAATAAAAAAGAAAGGAAAGAAAGATTGGTTCCCCAAGTGGAGGGAAAAAAATCCTGTTTTGCCATCTACTTTCCCAGCTTGTTGCTCCTGAAAGACTGTATTGCACTTTCAACTGTGATTTTAAAAAAATGTTTTGGATTTCCCCTCTGAGGTTTCAGAAGCATTTAAATAGAATTAGCTTTCTGGGTGATTTACCAACTGCGCTGTGTGAGGTTTTCAAAGAGTATATGCTCCATCCGTTGTCAACATATTCCTTGTGTTAAAA
>NW_011908899.1:0-2001 GCF_000151845.1 Pteropus vampyrus
ATGAAAGTTTGAGGAGGAACAGCATGTTTACATGGTCTCAAAGTATCTACCCACAAGACACTTCGCTATCTATCCCAGAGTGGAGAATAATAACAGGACAGTGGAGAAAACTGGTAAGCAGCCCTTAGCCAGTTATTGAAGTTAATCACCCCAGTTGGGAAAAACTGACATCACGTGCCTCCTGACATGCTGTACTGAGAAGGACACAGAAACACTTCTGTTGTATTCTCGTGAAAAATGCATAATCTGAATTTAATCACGAGGAAACATGAGAAAAATACAAATGGAGGGACATTCTGCAAAGGAAGCGGTCTATACTCTTCAAAAAAGTCCTTGTCATCAAAGTTAAAGACAGACAGAGAAGCTCTATGAGATTATAGGAGACCAAGAGATGTGACAACAAAGTGTGGCCTGGAATTTTCTTTGACGATAAGAGAATTTATTGGGAAGATGGGCAAAATCTGAGTTGAGCCTGTAGAAGAGAATAAAATTATAGCAATATCAGTTTTCTGCTTTTGATGATTATACCGTGGTTTCGTAAGACTGTCTTCGCATTCACAAAATAGGCACTGGAGAATTTGGGGTGAAAGTGGCATCATGTCTGCAGTTTACTTTCAAATGATTTTTAAAAATCTCGACTGCATATATACATGTGTACACACATGTGTCTGTGCTGGTATCTGTATCTAGATCTAGAGAGAATGACCCCAGCACACCTGGTAAATGCAGAAGGTTCTTCCTGTCACCCCTGTCCCCTGACACGGCGTGGCTAACAGGCTCGTGCGAGGATCTGAAATGGTTAGCTATGCTGAGCGCCTCTGATTGAAGTCATCACCAGCGCTGGTCCTGACACTTTTCAAATTGTTGTCAAAGACCTCCGGGCCTGGTTTGGATCCAGAGGGACAGGCCAGGAGGTGCCTCGACAGGTCCCTGAGCTGTCACCAACATGCACTGTGGTCTTCACGTGCTCAGCACGGCGTTGAGGGGACGAGGGAAAGAGACCAGAGGATTAAGGTCTCACCACTGTGTAGCTTACAGTGGTGATGGAGGTGACGATGACACTCAGGAAAGCAGGAGACAGCACGGGACCCGAGGGGGGGGAATCACAGGGGAACACAGGGCCAGCTGCGTCATGCGAGGCTTCCTGGAGGAGGCGGTGCTTGTCAGACCTTACAGGGTGTGGAGAATTCGGGTTGTGGGGAATTTCAGCCACAGAAAGCAGTGTGTGTGGGGGGTGGGGTTGGGGGCGGGGAGAGAGAGGGGAGAGAGAGAGAGAGAGAGAGAGAGAGAGAGAGAGAGAGAGAGAGAGAGAGAAAGAGCTCTTATTATTCAATAATTTGTTACAAGTATTTTGATCCAAGATCCTGTGATTAGATAGAAATACAATAAAAGCACGTCATGGGTCTTCGTGACGTCTTCCCATTTACCATATTTCATTGGACCAGTGACCAGAAGGGTTAGACAATGCCACTTAGGGGGCTATGTCTACAGTAAGCTGTGTTACTGGAGGCATTTCTGACGAGCATGTAAGGACACCACTGTGTGTAGACTGAGTCCCAGAGTTGCCTGATGGAGGGCGGGGTTGTGTTGTGTGGCCGTGTGATTTACAGCAAAGGCTAAGTGTCTTCACCGATGGCTGATTTCTGCATGTTCCCCTCAGCCTCCTAAGAATACTGGGTGGGGGAGTGGCACAGGGGAGTAGCGACAAAGAAAGGCTCTTCAGGACTGGAATGGACTTTAGGACTTTCGAGCTCCACGTGAATTGATTTAAGAATAAACATTGCGGCGAGAAGAGTCAGGGCCTCTAAGTAGTGGGAATACTTTTCACTCCAAAAAAGCCACCGAGCGAGGGAAAAGGAAACGGGAGAGTCAGTGCGAACCCTCGCGGAACAAAACGCTTACACGCTTCACTCTTTTTCTTGAAAACACGATGTTAATGAAAATACTGTTTACCGATGAATCTCTGCTTTCTCTCAAAGGTCGGAAAACCTCCCTCCCTGT
>NW_011908900.1:0-2259 GCF_000151845.1 Pteropus vampyrus
TCTACTTTTAGCATCCACATGCTCTGTCCTGGCTCCCTTTGCCTCAGATCTCCTGGGTCCTCATTCTACCCCCTCCTCCATGGAGACCCATCCAGCAAACCTCCAACAGGACAAACTCTTCCCTTCCTTTACTTCTATCTCCAGTCAGAACTACAATAATAACAGCGCTTAATATTTAGTGGGCACTTACTGTGTACTCTTCACTTTACTAAGCTCTTTATGTACTTCAACCCATTTAATCCTCATGGCAATGCAATGAGATAGGCATTTCTATCATCCCCAGTCTCTAAATGAGGAAATGGAGGCTCAGAGAGGTAAAGTAAATTGCCTGAGGTTGCACAGCTAGGAAGTTGAAGAGCTGGGTCTGAAAGTAGGTTTATCCGATATCATGGTTGGTAATCTTTGCCACCACACTCTACCAACTTCCCGAATTACTTCCCATCTCGAATTATGGAGCTGCAGATCCTGGTTGGTGTCGAACTGGTTGATTTTAAAGCCATTTGAGATAAGGGGTCTACCACTTAATATCCTGGTTTTGTTATTTTATCTGATGTCTTGGGCTTGTGGTCTTAGTGTAAGAGAGAGAACCTGTAATGCTGGAATTATATCCCCAGGGATCTTGCTGTGAGATCGGCTCTTCATTCTCCCTATTTTCTCCTTGGAGAAGCTCTACCCTTCTTTGCCTCCCATCTCTGAGACCCCAGCCCCATGCAGCAGGTCTGGAGGTGGTGGAATGTAGGAGACAGTATGTGATTTTTTCCTGACGTTGGGTTTCCAGCACAGTTGCTGTCTGAGATCCACTTAAACTGCCTGTTGGCTCTGGGGGCAGAGCCCAGTTGGACAAAAAGCATTCGCTTTGGTTTCCAGACCCATAGAATCTTCTCTCCCAGTTGATGAGTAAAGGCAGGAGGGTTTAGGCTCTGGGGCTGGTAGGGCTTGGGATGCTCGGGCCTGGAGGCTCCCATGGATGACCTCATGGAACAGCTCCCTCTGACCCCAGAGAGCTGGTGGAAGTCATAGCCTCTGTGAGGCACTGGCTGGAGACAGTGCTTCCTTCCTCTCAGTAGGCAGGCATGTGAACCACTGGCCTGCAGCTCCATCTGGGGAATAGCTGTGTCATACTGAGCAGATCTCTTCACTTTTGTGCCTGGGTTTTCTCATCTGCTAGGAGGGGATAAGGTGTTCACTCTACTTACTCCCACAGGGGTGCCGTGAAGATCCCTGTGAGATAAGAAACATATGTCAATGAATGGGAAATGCTTTAAATATAAATGAAGTAGCCGTTTGCTACAGAGTCATGAATTAGACCCTGAAATGGTCATTTGAGGGCTTTTACCCAGAGGAAAAGGCAATTTAATAGAAATATGTTGAAATATTATTATTAGTAGTAAACATTGGAAATATCATGGTGCAGGGTTAGTTAAGAACCAATGACCCACTCATTTATCACATTTGGTCAACAGTATATTTATGCTTCTATTGTAAAGGATATGGACTTTTTTTTTTAGACTAAGTAAGATACTATGCCTTGATAAAAGGCAAATTTTTATATGGATTATGTGAAATAAAGGGTTGATGGCCAAGGTCCCTGGCGGAAATTCACATACATTCTCATTTCTTCATGGATATTAATTAAACTACCTTGGAGTAAGTGCACTGTCAACCGGCTCCCTGTGAAGCCACGTGGAGAGGGAATAAATCAGCCCCCACCACTGTGGGGCTGGCTTGTGCACAGCAGTGTCCCCCAGGAGTCCAGGTGAGGAACCCTTCACTTTTTGTAACCACTTCTTTTTCTTTTGTTTTTAATTCAACACATATTGAATGCCTACTGTCTGCCAGACACTGTTTTTAGAAGTAGCTTTATTGAGGTATACTTGACATAGAATAAACTATGTATTTAAGGTGTGCAATTTGGCAAGTTTCAACGCAGGTCAAACCTGTGCGACTATCACCACAATCAAGTCATGAACGTGTCCGTAATCCCCAAGAGTTTCTCTGTGGCTCTTTTCAATCCTTCTCTCTTGCTCCTCTCCCTCATGCAATCATTGATCTGCTTTGTGTCTCTATAGGTTAGTTTGAATTTCCTAGAATTTTATACAGATGGAATAATACATTTTATATGTATATCTGGCTACTTTCACTCAGCATATTTATTTTGGGATTCATCTGTGTTGTAGTGTATGTCACTAGTTCATTCCTTGTAATTGCTGAGTCATGTGACATTGTATAGATATACCACAGTTTATCCATTTACCTGTT
>NW_011908901.1:0-2460 GCF_000151845.1 Pteropus vampyrus
TGGCAATCATCTCTCTAAGCTGGTTCCAACTACCATATGTGATATTACAAGCTATATATTTCAACTCATAGTAACTGCTTCATTTTGGCAAAACAGCATATATCACTGGTGTCTTTCTTTTCCTGGAAGATCTTTGGTTAAGAACAGACTTCAAAACAATGAACTGTGTGCTCATCAGTGAGCTAGCTTCTTCTTACAGGAAAAAAAAATACTGTGGCTGCATGAAACCTATGACTTTCCATTCTTATCCAGTAAGAACTGATGTAATTTTCTCAGTGCTGAAGTCCTTTGGGGCAGCCCTGAATATTCAATTTTGAACAGGTGTGGAATACTTGAATGAATATAAAAATAACACTTTTAGAATGAGAATAGTATTTTTAAATTATAAAAGTCCTTTTCTCTTTTGGCCTAAGTTCATGACCTTAACTCTAAACCTAAACATTTTCTGAAGAGGACCAAGTAGTAAATACATTAGTCTTTGTGGACCATACATTCTATTTTACAATTACTCAACTCTGCCATGATAGTACAAAAGCAGCCATAGGCAATAAACGGATGAGCATGGCTATATTACAATTTTATTATGGACAAATAAAGACTATGTTAGTTATTCACAAAACAAAAAACTCATATTTACTCTGTACAACCAAGCTCTAGCATGAATTAAAAGATTACAGGCCCACTACACTATATACAACCAATGTTTCTTCATATATAGCCTAATTCTTAATATTAAGATATCTTTTATTCAATTTGTGAAGCCGCAGGATTAGAGGCTAATACTGAGCCTGTATTTTCACATAATCTAAAATGTAACATCGGAGGTTAAGAACACGGGTTTTAGAGTCAGTCAGATGTGAATTCAAATCCAGGCTCTGTAACTTTCTTAGCTGTGTGATATTAGGTACATTGAAGAACATTTCTACATGTTTCCTCATTTGTAAAATAGACAAACTGCTTAGAAGATTAAAAGAAATAATGCACATCAAACTCAACACAGTTTTCATTAATGCACACAATAAACGCTCAATAGGTGTTAACTCTGTCATTATTCAGTAAGTCGTCAGTAAGTAATGATTCTTATTTGTATCTTTGTGGAAAGATCACCCATGCCATTGGGGTTCAATAGTACATTTCACTGATTATATACCACTTTGTAGTTAGGAAAATCACCCTAATGTAAGGTCGTATTTTTTAATTTGGAAGCCCTGTGATTAAATTGATATAATAATAGATGGATTATACTGTTGGCTCCTGGGAGGGATGTATTTTCATGTTTGACTTGCCCCTGGGACTACCTTTACGTATCTGTGACTTAATGGTATTGGCTTGTATATGTGTACTTTTTAAATTAATATTTATTGAAGCATTTTTAAAAAAGAGTTCAGATGCGTTACGGAGCATTCCAAATCTCATTAGTGTTCAAATAAATGTAGTTTTAAAGTTCTTTCTAAAAGTTTTTTATTTTTTATCGGTAATACATAGTACACAGGATAAAATTCAAAAAATACAAAAGATTATATGATGAAAAGGAAGTTTTCTTCATCTCCCCACTACATCCTCTATCCCAGTCGCTTTCCTAAGAAGCAACCCCTTCGAGATACAAACGCACACACATACATACTGATATGCATACGTTACATGCTGTTCTGCATCTTGCTCTACCACTTTAGAATACACCAGAAATTTCCCATATCTCTGCATATAGAGCTGCCTTGTATTTTTTAATGGCAGCTTACTATTTTATCAAAAGGACGTGTCGCACATTATTTACCCAGCCCCTAGGCATAGACTTTTCGGTTGTTTCCAATTGTTTGTTCTTACAAGCAAAATTGCAGTGTGCCTTATAACTTTTAATCTTCTTTGTATCGTGATTTTTCTCCTTTTTCTTCCAGCACGACTGATGAGTGATTCTGTGGGGCTTTCCCGAGTACCCTAGCCCCAAACCTCAGCAAGTATTTGTGGAGTTACTGGTTCTTCCTCCAGCATTGTTGGTTTAAGTCTCCAGTTCATCTACCTGCTCAGGCCCTAGTGGGAGCTGGGTATGTTATTAACCGCATGTCAGGGTGTGTGTGTCTGAACAGGGGTGAGCACACGTGTCCTGCGCTGATTTCTGGGGCATGCATGCATGGGAGGGAGCAATTCTGAGTGCAAGTGGCTGCTTGTTTCTTTCGCAAAGTGTGTTGAGCAGAGGTGGTGTTGCGATCTGTGGTATGCAGTCCTGGCGTGAAGCTGCGGATGACACTCTCCAGCTCTGGTCCACAGACCTCCCCCAACCAAGGGAGGTATTTAAAGGTGTCTCTTAGAAACAGGCACTACCCGGGCAGCCGACTCCAGAACAATGGGTCCTTTCAGCCACCCCTTTTAGATGTATGGCTCATCACCATGACAACCACCCCATTATTGAAAGTCAGCGCGGGTCCCGCCTCAGACACTCTCCTCCTAGGTTCCCCTCCCCCT
>NW_011908902.1:0-1410 GCF_000151845.1 Pteropus vampyrus
GAAGTATAGAAGTGTAATATAATCTGAAACAACTAGTTTGCTAAATATAAACCATTCCATATAATCAAATTTTAATGTTTATTTTTAAAAATGAAGGAAAGAATATTTCATGGCACTGATCACTATAAATATATATGGGGTTTTTTTTGAAATTTTACCTCAAGCCTAACTTTCCTTTTGATTTTGTGAATATTTTAAACATCAAACATACTCATGGACACACATGAGCACTGATGAGCATACACATTGACATGTACACATGCACATAGCAGGGCAGAAAGAATGTGATTTATCATTTTCAATATCTTTTCTGCCACAACAGTACCAACTATTATTCAATCCAGAAATGCATGGGAAATTTCCTAAAGGCAAAAATTTAATCATTGCTGTCTTTTTCTGGTGGTTACTTCCAAAATTCAAAATTCTAAATAAGAAATAATATTTTTAAATCTTGGTTTCTTTTGTGATGACTTTTCATTATGAAAGATGGCTTATTTTTTATTATTTTTTATTTTTATTTACTTTTTATTTAAAAATTTTTTTAATTAAGTTTATTGGGGTAACATTGGTTAATATAATTATATAATTTTCAAGTGTACATTATAATTTGACATCTGTATATTCTATTGTGTGTTTACCACCCAAAGTCCAGTTTCCTTCAGCTACTATGTATTTGATACCTTTTACCCACTTCACCCTCCCCCTACATCCTATATTTGACCCCCTTTACTCTGTCTACCTCCCCGCTTCTCCCCCACCCCCTACTCGCTGGTAACCACTAGATTATAGTTCGTGTCCATGAGTCCCTGTTTGTTTGTCCTTTTCATTTGGTGCTTTTAAGTTTATATCCCATATACAAATGATATCATGTGATTTTCTATTTTTTCTGTCTGGCTTCTTTCACTTAGCATGATTATTTCAAGGTCCATCCATGTTGTTGCAAATGGCAGTAATTCATCTCTTTTTATGGCCAAGTATTATTCCATTGTATATATGTACCACAGCTTTTTTAGCCAATCATCTATCGTAGGACACTTCAGTTGCTTCCATGTCCTGGCCACTGTGAATAATGCTGCTATGAACATCAATGTGCAAATATCTGTACAGATATGCGTTTTCAAGTCTTTGGGGTAAATACCCAGTAGAGGGATTGCTGGATCATATGGTAGATCAATTCTTAGGTTTTTGAGGAACTTCTGTACTGTTTTCCACAATGGCTGTACCAATTTTCAGTCCTACCAGTAGTGTATGAGGATTCCTTTTGAAAGATGAAGGTTTAGATTTATACTCCTGTTTTCTTCCTCTAGGTTGTTGCGGTTATATTTTTACAGTCAATTTTCCTTTATGTTAACTATTTAGCTTTAAACAATATGCTTGAACTTGAATTTCTTGTTTGGTTGTAGTAACTGC
>NW_011908903.1:0-1682 GCF_000151845.1 Pteropus vampyrus
AATTGCTGATTTAATCCTCTGCTTTATCTAATCTGCTGTTGATTTCTTCTAGTGTATTCTTCATTTCAGTTATTGTATTTTTTCATTTCTGACTGGTTCTTTATGGTTTCTATATCCTTTTTATGCTTACTACCTATTTGTCGAAGTTCTCACTGAGTTCCTTGAGCATCCTTATAACAGTGTTTTAAACTGTCTCTGGTAGATTGCTTGCCTCAATTTCATTTAGTTCTTTCTCTGGAGTTTTGTTCTCTTCTTTCATTTTGGACATTTTTTTTTTTTTGTCTCTTCATTTTGGCTGTCTCTCTGTTTGTTTCTATGTATTAGGTAGATTTGCTTTGTCTCCCAGTCTTGGCAGGGTGGCCTTATGTAGTTGGTATCTTGTGGGACCCAGTGGCGCAATCTCCCTGGTCCCCTGAGCCAGGTGTTCCAGGGTTGTATCCTGTATAGGTAAGTGTGCACCCTCCTATTGTAGCTGAGCCTTGATTGCTGTTGGCACATCAATGGAAGGGATTGACCCTCAGGCTGATTGTTTGTGAGGACTGGCTTGATTACAGCAGAGGAGCTGTTGTGCAGAAGTTGACCCAACAAGCAGGATTAGCTTTAGTGGGGCTCTGATGCCTGCCCAGTCTGTCCTTTTGGTATGTCATTTGTGAAGGTGGTTGGCTTGTTCCCCGGTGAGTCTAAAGCTGGCCAATGGGTGTGTTGCTTCTGGGGCCTCTTGGGAGGGGCTCTGGTGCAGGCCAAGGTCAGCTGCTACCTGTGCCCTGCCAGGGGCCACTCGATATGAACTACAAAGTGATCTCCAGATGGTTACCATTTGTGATGGGCTTGTTGTTGCCTGGGAGAGGCTGAGCTTCAGAAAATCAAGTTTGGCTGCTACTAGTGCCAAGCTTGGGGCTGCTTGTCAAGAGGTACAAGGCACACTGAGGCCAGATGCTGCTTGTTTGAGGTTTGCAAACCTTTGAGAGATTTTAGGAAAGTCCATAGCACAAGCCAAGACAGGTTATTTGTATGAAAAAGCCACTGGAAGCAGCTTGCATGGGCCCAAAAGTTTGGTGGGGCGGGGTCTAAGAGAATCGCCAGGGCAGGGAAAATGGTGTTAACTAGGTTGATGGAGACCCAGACATGGCATCTGTAAGCTGGGAGGAAGGAGGACTCAGCAAAGGAACAAGGGCTTCTCCCAGCACTTCTGTCTGAGGGAAAGTTGTCCCTCCAGCCCTCGCCCTGAAGCCAGACAATTTGGTTCCTCCCTGTATGCCCCTGGCCCTTTTCAATTTGCTGCCCAAGTACTGGAGCTCAGAGTGAGTGAGTCCGTCAGCAAGCAAGTTCATGTGTGGTCCCTTAAAGAGGAAAACCTGGAACTCCAACAATTCTCTTTCTCTCTCACGATTGCCATTGGTTTTCACAGCATTTGTGAATTTGTGGGAACTTTTCTTCCTGGCACTAAAACCCTAGGCTGGGGAGCTTGGTTTGGGCTTGGGACCCCTTACTTTTCAGGGAGGACCGCAGCAGCCGAGATATCCCCCCTGATTTTTAACTGCCACACGTGGTTGTGGAACCAGTCCAGGTCTCATCTCCACCCCTCTTAGCAGTCTCAAAGTGGCTTCTTCTGCATATCTGTAGTTATAGAAGTTCTGTTCAGTTAGTCTTCAGGCAGTTAATGGTTGTCCTGTACTTTAGTT
>NW_011908904.1:0-2344 GCF_000151845.1 Pteropus vampyrus
GTGTAATTTCCTGACCCCGCAGCCTTTGCCTCATGAATTTCAAGAAGAATTAGGACAACTCTTTTTTAGCAGCTATATTGCAAATCACACTAAAACTGGCTCTAGTGATTAGAGATTATAGTGGGTTGGATTCCTCACAAAGTAGAGATTAGTCAAGACCCAAATTAATGAAATCTGGAAGCATTTAGTTACAAGTGATCATCGTGGGGCTGTGATTCGTGTAACGCAATTTCATTTGAAGCAAGGAGAAAGAGCTCCGAAAAAGTGGTTGGAAGATTTAATGACAATATTCTATACAGTCTGTTGAATTTATAATATATGTTTCTAAGAAACTACATAAAATCTAATTGGTTCATGTCACATACATTTATTTAACTTTGGGAGGAATCATAATCCATGCAAACTAAATTTAGAAAAAAATATTGCATTCTGGACTACCCATGCACATTTTAAATACATAAATTTTAATTGTCAGAATTATTTATCCAATGGAATCGGTCTCCCTATGCAATTGACTGCCCCATGGCTATTCATGATGGAATGACCTCTTTGGAAAGGCATGTCTTCCTCTTTTCCGGGGATTCTGTATTTTATATTTTCGCATTAATTTATGTGGGTTGCATCTGTACACTAACCTGAAATCAAATCAAATGTAAAAGGAAATTAGAATGACTAATACTAATTTTTTAAAAAGCAACCCTGTTTCTCAGTGTCAACATGCTCACCATTTACAAATCTAACTGCCACTATTTTTTTAAAATTATGCACGTCTTCAGGGAAAACTGAGGATTGGCAGTGAATTGGAACAAGACTGAGATGATGTCTTTTGTGTACTGTAACATTTCAAAATCATTGCTTCCAAAAAAAATCACAGAGGCTTTTAATATTCACAAAGACTAGAAACAGGTGTTTGAACAGAACTTCAGCCACCTTTGACAGGAGCACAATGGGTTTGTCTGAAAGGGTCTTCATTTTCCCTGTCACTCACTGGCAGGACTCAGAACATCAAAACAGTTATACTCCTGAGCTTTCACAACCTGGTTCAAAGGATTACACTTGACATTTCTAATTTTTTTCCTTTCGTTAAACTCTGTCCTCCCTCTTTAAAAACTGCATGATTTTGTTAGCAAATCAAAGTGGGCAGAAGAATACATTAGTGCTCATTCCCTATGGACTCCAGGCTGACTTCATTGCTTTTTATGTGTACCAGTAGACCACACACACTATTTTTGGTTCTTCATTTATCCATTCAGACAGATATTTGCTCATCTGCCTCAAAAGAACATGATTTAGCGAGATGTAAATAACAAACTGTGGCTTCCATCTAACAGCTGTGCCACTTAGGCTGTACAAGACACTTGGTCTTTCTCTGCCTCAGTTTCTTTCTCACTTTGTGAAAAAGTAAAGCTTCCCTAAGGCCAGGGCAAAGAGAAATAATACAAATGACTGCTCTGAACTTTGCCGAGCTAGAGTACCCTAAAAACTGCATTTTTATTGTTGGTAGGAAGAAAAACTGCATTATCAATTGTTGGTAGGAAGAAGTAATACATAGCTCCAAAGGCTAAATTATGTCTACATTGTTTAGATAAGAAATTACTTTGCGGGACAAAATGAAGATATTGTCACTGGTTAGTGACTGCGTGACCTCAGTCAAGGCATTTACATGTCTCAGACTCAGTTTCCTCATTCGTTAAATTAAGTGTTTAAACACTATCATAAGGTTTCTATCCACAATTAAATGTCCGTTATATCGTGGATCTATGACTTGCCAAGAGCCACAAGGAGACGGAATAAAGAACAAAATAATAAAACAATAAAATGGAAGGTTACTTATAATTAATTACCTGACTACTTCTTTAAACATTTCCTTTGTCTTTCCTTTTGAAAAGGCAAAATAATAAGTGGCATGACTTTAAAAAAAAATAAGCTTACAGTTCAGTCATGGAAGTCACATCGATTTCTATGACAGATGAGAATAAAGAGAATAAGAAGTAAAGCTTCGGGGTGTTGAAGTTACTGAAAGGGTTTTATGTGAAGACAGAAGCACTGTGTGAACATTTTTTTAAAATAAAAAAGGTGTATCCTTTTGCCAAAAAGACAGAAAAGTGGAATTTGGGTGGGGCTGGGGAGGAGCGGCCAGTGTAGACACTACAGTTAGTCATGGAATTATTGGGATCATATTTGTGGAACCCTTACAAGTTGGATTTTTTTAAAAATTGGGGAAAAAAAATCTACACTTTGACTCAAAGGTCAGTTAGCTCCCTATTCAGTTTACCAGTGACACTGATTTCTCAGGCCTCACCGCCTGCTCTGACAGCCAAGACTACATTTGGATGGATGCTTC
>NW_011908905.1:0-1766 GCF_000151845.1 Pteropus vampyrus
TCAGCAAACATATTGCTAGAATAAAATTATCTATAATAGAAATAATATGAACATTGACTGGACATTTGACAATATTAAGGAATTTTTTCAGGTTTAAAAATGATAATTTTATGGTGTTAAAATTAAGAAAATACACTCCATACCTTTTAGGTGCATATAAAATATTTATAGATGTGATTCTTGGATTTGCTTCAAAATAATCTAGATATTTGAGTGGATAGAGGTGTAAATGAAACAAGATTGACTATGAGTTGAAAACTATTAAAGTTGCATGATGAAAAAATTGAATGCATCATACAATTCTAGCTACATTTGTATATGTTTAAAATTTTCTGTACTAAAAACTATTAAAAAATAATAACATAACAGATGATATACCAATTTGGTGGGGGGGGAGGTTGGTTCAAATTCCTTCTTATTCAAGTTTACGGTTTAGTGGTTCTTTCAGCAAATAAATTTTTATCTTTCTATTTTATTTTCTATAGCTTCACTATATGTGCTTACTTCTTAATCTAATTTTTCCTCTCTGGAAATATGTGCATTTTATGAGATAAGTTATGTTTTGGGCAATTGTGAAAATTATTAGCTATTATCTCTTCAAATATTGCTTTTCTTTCAATTCCTTACGTTTGTAATTTCTACTGTATATATGTTGGATGTTCTCCCTCTATCTGCCTGTCTCTATCTCTCCCTTTTACATATACCATCTATTTGTATCTCTGCAATACATTCTGGGCAATTTTCTACAGTGCTGTCTTCCAGGTCATAAATTTTCTCTTCAGTTATGTCAAATTTGATGTTATAAAGTCTATTATAGAGTTTTTAATTTCGAACTCCACATTTTTCACTCCTGGGATTTCTTATTCGATTTTTTTTCACATCTGCTCTTTTTTTGACTATGGTATTTTATCATTTTTATACCTTCAATAATGTTAAACATATTTATTGGTATTTTTTACTCTCTTTTAGAATGCTATCTAGCTACTTTAAGTTCTTGGGAGTTTAATCCTGATGTCCACTGTGACTCTTGCATATTTGGTGTGCATTTTGGACTGATTCCATTTAAAAAAAAAATAATAGGCTCTCTTTTAGAAGAGTTTTAGATTTATGGAAAAACTGAGAAGACAGTACAGAGAATTATCATGTACTTCAAAACTAGTTTCCCTTATTATTAACATCTTAATTGAATACGGTATATTTGTTAGAATTAATGAACCAATTTTGGCATATTAGTAACTAAGGTCCATAGTTTATTCATATTTCTTTAGTTTTACATACTGTTTTCTTCTGTTCCAAGACATCATCCAATATATGACAGTACAATGTGTTGACATTTCTCCTTAGGCTCCTCTTGGTTGTAAGAGTTTCTCAGATTTTCCTACTTTTTGATGAACTTGAGAGTTTCAAGGTATATTAATCAAGTATTTGTAGGATGCTCTCCTACAAATTGGAATGTGTCTGATATTTTATTCATGATTGGATTGGAATTATAGGTTTTTTGAGAGGAAAATAACAGTGGTAATGTGGCATATTCATTACATCATATCAAAGGTGCATCCTATCAATATGATTCATCAGTGTTGGTTGTGACTTTGATTACTTGACTGAAGTAATCTTTATTTATTAGGCTTCTCACTGTAAAGTTCCTCATGTATTTTATAAATTGTGATAATGAGATCATTTTGACAGGGCTTTTCTTTTGTGAGAATATCCTGTGGCCTGGGTGTTTGACACTTACTTCTAGGGTAATTTGGAATTTGCCTCTG
>NW_011908906.1:0-1746 GCF_000151845.1 Pteropus vampyrus
TCCTCAATAGGAGTTCTGATGCTGTAACTAGTTTAGAAAACTAGAGTGAAAGAAAAAGAAAAGTGATTTTTAAAACTTAAATTGAGGTGAGAAAAATTAAAATCATAGTACATCAATTGGCTGTACAAGGAATAAAGTCTTTGTCATAATCATATAAACAGCCTCAATAATGTAAACACTTTGTCTTTAATTTCTAGAATTAACCTAGCACTAAAGCATGAATACTATAGTTACAGAAATTATTGTAAATATCATTGACTTTGACAACATAAAAGTTAAGTGTATAAATGACAGAACTTGGGGTATGGAAGAGGGAAAAGAAGTGAAGGAAAGAATACTAATATCCTCATCATACAAAGGAGAGAATCAAAAGATACTGCCTCTATTTACTCGAACAAGAAATAAAGTCATGGCCTTCCATGATCTATTCCCTGTCTGCCTTCTTAATCTAGTCTTAAACCCTCTCACATTGTCTCCTGTAAACTCTATTGACTTTCAGTGCCTCAGATGTCCTCACTGTCTCTGTTCAAACATGAGTCATTGACAACTGGAATGTTCTATCTTCTTTTTTCTCATTCAATAATCTTCATCCTCCAGATCTCACATCAAGCATCACTTCCTCAGGGAAGCCTTCCCTGACTCCAGACTAGATCAGGTTAACCTGCTAAATACTCCTATAGTGCACTGCACCTTCTTTTTCATTGCTCCGATCAGAGTAACTCATGTTTATGTATTAGTCATCTTTGCCACAATAATGCTGCATAACAACCATCACCAAAGTAGTATGCAACAATGAATATTTGTTCTCATATTTCTATGAGTTGCTTGGCAGTTCAGCTGATATGAAATGGGCTTGGTAGGACTCACGCATGAATGCGTGGTTAGTTGCAGGTCAGGGAGGCAGGTTTGCTGACCTTTGCTGGATTCTCTCAAATCTAGGGCTTTGTCTGGGATAGTCTTTCTCCAACAGGATAACCAGAATCATTCTTAGTGCCAGCATTCCAAGAGAATGAGTAGACAGGCACAAGACCTCTGGAGATATGGGCTCAGAACTGTCACATCATTGCTTCTGTCTCATTCTGTTGGCTGAAGCAAATGCAAGACTAGTTCAGATTCAAAGCGTGGGAAATAGAATTATCTGTTGTTGGGAGGGCTGCAAAGTCACATTACAAAGGGTGTGGGTACAGGAAAGGGTAGTAACTGTGCCTCCTTTTTTTATTGTGTTAAAATACACATAACAAAATTTACACTTAATGATTTTTAAGTGTACAGTTCAGTGTTACTAAATACATTCACTTTTTGTGCAGTCATCACCACCATTCATCCTTATAACTCTTTTTATCTGTAAAACTGAAACTCTATGCCTATTAAACAATAACTCTCCCATCTTCCCTCCTCTCAGCCCCTGTCAATCACCGTTAACATTTTCTGTCTCTATGAGTTGGACTACTCTAAATACCTCATATAATGGAATCATACAATGTTTGTCTTTTTGTGATTAGCTTACTTCATCTAGTATATGTCCTCAAGGTTCATCCATGTCATAGCATCTGTCAGAATTTCCTTCCTAAGGCTGAATAATATTCCATTGTATGTATACGACACATTTTGCTTATTTTGGATGGATACTTGGGTTGCTTCCACATTTTGGCTATTGCAAATAATGCTGCTATGAACATGATATACAAATATCTCTTCGAGATCTCGCTTTCAATTATTTTGAGTATATACAGAAATGGAATTGCT
>NW_011908907.1:0-1562 GCF_000151845.1 Pteropus vampyrus
AATTAATTCAATTTTTATTTATTTTTATTTATAATTTATTTTATTTACATTTTATGTTGTTACTGTTAGTCTCTCCTGGCCTTTCCTTTCTTTGGATTTTTGTTGCTTTTTGTATTATTTATTAGAAAATAATTCTAGTCTCTTTCAGCTGATTATAATAGAAGCAAAGAATTCTTTTTCATATTTAGGATAAAGAGAAAAACTAAACTCTGAGGATCAAGAAGTGCAGTGAGCATCGAAGTGACAGATGTTACAAGGAAAGGCAAGAATTTGGGGAATGTTGTAGAACACTTAAAGCTCACTCTTGGACAGTCCCCATCAGAGGGTTTCTTTACTCAGCCTTTGGAGGGTTTTTGTGTTTCTATATAAGCGATCCATTTATTTAGACCATAATGGGTGCTCTAGGTTTTTTTTTTGTTCCGGATCTGGGGTTTCCAGTTTCTTCCAGTAGTAAAGGTGCATTTTATTGCCTCAAAGTCTTATATTAAGAAGGTGTGGTCAGTAAATATTTGTTTAACAGCTACTTGTTATGGAAATGCAAATTAAAACCACCAATTAAAATGATTGCACATTTATTACAATAGCTAAAATTTAAAAAATAAAAGACTGACCATACCAAGTGTTGACAAGGAAACAAAGCAACTAGAACTCTCATACACTGCTGATGTGAATTTAAACTGGTACAACTACTTTGGAAAACAGTTTGGCCATTGTTGTTGTTTTTAGTTTAATTTTTTTGGTTCAACTTATTTAAACTAAAAAAAAAAAATTCACCTATTTCTCCCAACTCCAACTCCCTGCCTCTGGCAATGACCAATCTGTTCTCTGTATCTATGAGCTTGAAGATATATGTATAAATAATATTCCATACATAAGAGAGATCATATAGTATCTTTTTTTTTCTGTCTGACATTTCATTTAGTAAAAAGACTTTAAGGTCCATCCATGTTGTCTCAAAGGGCAAGATTTCATTCTTTTTTATGTCTGAGTCATATTCCATGGTGTGCTTGTATGTATGTTTTCATATCTTGGCTAATGCTGCAATGAACATTGGGGTTCATATATCTATTTGAATTAGTGTTTTTATTTTCTTCAGATAAATACTCAAAAGTGGAATTATGGATTATATAGTAGTTTTGTTTTTTATTTTTTGAGGAATATGCATATTGTTTTCCATAGTAGATGCAACAGTTTATATTCCCACCAACAGCGGCAGTTTTTTAAAAGTTAAGCATAAACTTTCCATACAATCCAGTTATTACACTCCCAGGTATTTACCCAAGAGAAGCGAAAGCATAAAGGTTGTATACACAAATGTTCATGGCAGCTTTATTTGTAATAACTAAAACTTAGAAACGTAAATGGCCATAAACATCTAATGGATAAACAAATTGTGGAATATTCATACAATGAAATATTACTCAAAGAAAAAGAAGTCATGCAACAACACAGAAGAATCTCCAAGACAGCAGACACCCCCTCCCCCCCAAAAAAAGATAATATACAGTATGATTCCATTTATACAAAATTCTAAAAAATATAAAATAGACTATAGTGACACA
>NW_011908908.1:0-2400 GCF_000151845.1 Pteropus vampyrus
TTTTTTTTTTCCAAACTAAAGATATATTGTGTCATTGGAAGAGAATTTCATAGCTAGCCACTACTGTTGTTGAGTCGTGAATAAATGGACCTAGAACTAGAGATAAGTTTATGTTTATTCCTTGTGGATTTTAGCTCTAGAGTGGCAAGATAAAGTTAGAACCTTGGAATACCTGAGCGGATACTTCAGTTATTGGTATGTAGCTGATTTAAATTCTTTCTGAACTCTAATTTACAACATAATGACCAACTCTAAATGTGAAACATAAAAACATATAGAGAAAAAGCCTATCTTTCACTATAAAATTAAAAGTGATGACATAAATTGAAGCAGGACAAAGAAGTAAAAACATTAGGCTTGTCCATTAATTGATTGGATAATATAAAATTGGGGAAAAAAATCAGAGATTGTTAAGCCTTAACACTATCAAAGAAATGTGTCTAAGGGTAGGCCTGAAGCTTTCGATGCTGCTTTGAGCTTCCTAATTACATAGCAGAAGGTGATGTCTTCGAAGACTTCAAGAAGGCAGTTGAAGAGGGAGGACAGGGGACTAAAGAATAGGAGTAGAGTTCAGTGAACATCACAGAAAGTTTTTGGGATTTGAAAAGAATATAGTCTTAGACTAAGGGTTAGACTGCAACTATAGACTAGAAACCCTTAGCAATGGCACAGTGGAACTTTAGATGAAATTCAGCATCTATCATAACCGTTGTCTTTGGAGGAGGTTATCTCCTGGGGAAACAACTTTCCTGAAGTCCAGTACTCTCTTGCACATATATGAGAATGGTCCAGATCAGTTTCAAGAAGACCAGAGAAAAGGAAAAGATTGCTTTGTTAGCTGCTGCCTGCAGAGACCTGAAGATCATCTGGAGCAGTGGTTCCGACAGGAAGAGATGCTGATAACTCAGGTGCACTTGTGGCTTCTCTTCTAGTCCAGTTCCTTCTTTTCAAAAAGACTTCTCTTCCCCCATCCTTTTTTGGCTAAGAATTTAATAAGCAACTTTTTTGAGCAGACTTCAGGATGCTAAAAAAATAAAAATAAATAAATAAATGATTCCTGCAATAGGAGTTAGATTCAACCACATGACTTCTTCAGCCTTGGCACTATAAGACCACATGATTTCTTGAAGTGCTTATGTGAGTGAGTAAACGTCTGTCCATTTAATGTTTTTAACAGTTTCATTTTTTTGCACTTGACCTTATAGTTAAGGTCAAATTTTTAAAGAGGGTGAAAAGCTAGAAATTCATAACAAATTAATGTTAAAAACAAAAGCCAGCAGCAATGCAGCAGGCATAAGGGTTAAAGGAACTAAGTTTCACGCAAATAATACTTAGTATTTGTTTTGTGCTTTGTTCTTTTATATGCCTTATTCCTAATCTTTATAATAATCCTTTAAAGTAATGATTGTTATGCTCTTTGACAGAGATAGAGCTGAAGCACACAGAGGTATTCAATATCTAAAATCATATAATTGGTATCAAAGAGTGAAGTCAAACCTAGGACAGTCTGACTCCGAAATTCAAGTTCTTTCAAATTTAGAAAGAGCCTTTTCTCAACTAGTTATAATTACAAAATTTTAGGCTTGAAATGAAACCTAGAGGATCCCCTTCAGCTCTCCACCTAGTGTAGAAGTCCTCCAGACAGCATCTTCAGCATTCGGGTTCTGTGCTAACACCACTAATACTGCAGAAGGAAGCACTTACAAGCTAACCTGTTCCAGCCTCCCTAAAATCATGATTCAAGATTTCATCCAAATTATTACCATTATCTAGTTCGCAAAGACCTCAGAAAAATCTAACTTTAATGTTCCATTTAACCGTATTCTATGACTATGATGACACTGTTAGTTAAAAATAGCTAACAAATTTTATTTTTTAAGAACTTACTGCTAAATCATGTTCAGTGTGGCCATTTGTTTTGACTTGTACTTGGGTATAATTTAGTGGACTCTCCTATGGTCAACTCTCATTATCAGTTAGTGAATCATGTTATACACCTTATCTGCAGTAACCTAGATGTTTTGCCACTTACAGCTAATTTGTTTTATTGGGGCCGAGGAAGAAGAAGGCGAGACAGAACAATAACAAAATAATTTTCAGGTAGAATTCTTTCCTACAGCTGTTTCATTATGCTATTTTTTTAAAGTGTAAAATATTAATAATATATATGTATTCTCTTGATAAATTTCAAGCAACATAAATTTAACATAAAAGTGAGTCTCCTGTTCAAGCCCACCCTACCAAGCCATTCTCCTCTTCCTAAAGATAATCCTTAGGTACTTAGGATGTCTATCCTTTCAAACGTTTTTTTTTTTTTTTTATTCATATACTCAAATAATAGAGAGAGAGGCATTTTTGTGATTTGTTTGTTTGCATACATGAGATTATTCTATATTTATT
>NW_011908909.1:0-1116 GCF_000151845.1 Pteropus vampyrus
ATATAAAATGTTACTAAGAGGCATTGAGCTTCAGTTCTGTGAGTTCTGGGGTGGGGTGGGGGTATTAACAAATAATCTATAGGGAATGTTACTTAGGGAAGGAATAGGTTCCTCACAAGATCGCTACTAGAGGACCACTTGGCACATAGATATCTCTAAATTAATATTAGTAGCCAAATGAAAGCTACTAGTCAGTCAGAAAGTTTGAGTTTGGACTCAAACTTCAAGTATTAGGAAAGCAAAACCAACCGTACAATATAAACACAACAAAATGGAACAGTCAAAAAACTTGAAAAATTATGAGGGAATTTTTTATAGTAACCAAAAATGATTTATGTGGCTTTTGCTTTCTTGTTGGCACTTTTTAAATATTAAGAAAATGAGGAGAGAGCTGGGACTTTGCGAAAACATGGCAGAGTGAGAGAAGTCCCCAGATCTCTCTCCTTGAAGCAATGATAAGCTGAACATCTAAAACTCAACAAAAAAAAACACCCAAACTGCACACCAGCACATCTGAGCATGGGATCTGCGCATAATAGCTACCACAGAATGCTCTTCCATTAGTGCCCAGGTGGAGGAATAGTTCATTAAACACCATGAATAACCAAGGTGACAAGGCATCTCAGAAAGAAAGAGAAAAATCTCAGAAAATAAGCTTACAGACATAGAAATATGCGACAATTCAAGATGCTACTTCTGAAAAAAACTCAGTGAGGTCCGAAACTAGTCATATCAACAATTTCAGGAATTAAAAAAACAACTAGATGAGCACAGCAAGGAGATTGAAATCCTCAAAAAGAACAGAATACATCTTCTGGAGATAAAAAACACACTGCAAGAGTTGAAAAATGAAAAAGCAAGCTTGGGAAATAGAGTCAACCAAATCAGTGATATTGAAGACAGAAATCTAGAAATAAATCAGAAGGAAGAAGAGAGAAACTGAAGAATGAAAAATAATGAAAGAGAATTACAAGAACTAGCTGATACCATCAGGAGAGGAAACATAAGAATAATGGGCATTCTCGAAGGGTGGGAAAAGGAGCAGGGATTAGAAAGCATTTTCAGACAAATAGTGGATGAGAATTTCCCAAATCTAAGGAATGAGCTGGAGCTTGG
>NW_011908910.1:0-2835 GCF_000151845.1 Pteropus vampyrus
ATACATATTCGAGGTTCTTGTCAAAGGAAGAAAACAATTTCATTAAAGCAGCCTTTTTCCTGCAGGAACAGAGAAAGCAAGCAGCTGACAACAGGGGTCAGAAGAATGTCCTCGGGAGCGGTTTATATCCTGCTCTCTTTCATTTGAATTATTTGAATAAACCACAGATTGGGAGAATGAACGAACGGACCCCACGATCACTAGAGAATCAAATGACTCTGTTGTTCTCTCAGGGGTATTGTAGTGGGAAGAGAACTCTGGAAATGAAATCTGTGATGTAGCGTCTTGCTGAAAATGAACTTCTGTGTCGATGGTTTTGAGTACTTCAGATTTTGTAAAATATAGCTTTGAGATTAAGTCGTGCTAAGCGGTGTGAAAAATGATTATGGATTTAGATGAAGTAAAATGATGAATACAGTGAAAATCAGTAGGAACTCTAAAAGAAATGAAGGGGCAATCTCATTTTATTCCAATTTAAATTTAATTTTTAGAACTTCGTTTTTGTCCTTGCTGTTGAAAACCATGACTGGGTTTTCTGGGATGGGGCGTTTAGATGCATACGTATTCCCTGAATATGGGAAATACATTTTCTTCACAAATTGCAAAGAGGCAATGATATTTTAATGATTAATGTCAAGTATAATTTTATGCATAAAATGATTTCAGAAAAGGTTCGTAAGCCTTGAAATGATCATTTGTATTGCTTGGCATATCATGAAGTGTCCCATTCAAAAAATTTCTAATTATTCAGTCTTCAAACAATTTAAGGATCCATTTGTAAATCAAGGACACAACAGTGCCAGTTGAAGCAGGATTCAAAATATAGGTCAATTTAATGAATGACAGAATAAGGTACGCATATGTGTATATGCTTAGATATATGTAACGTGCAACAGAGAACATGAACACGTTTATAAAGTAGTAAAATCGATGCATACATATCAAATATGCAAAGAGTATTTGGAGTGTTTCCGCACAGCATCGGAGATGTATAAAGCAGTAAGACTTGGAAAGCAATGTAATTCAGGAGCTATTAGGTAACATTTTCATATCTGATAACTATATTACAATAAGTTTCATATATGGCCATACCAGGCAACGTAACGAATGTTATAAAACTCTAAGACAAATTGAAAATATAAAGGATCCCAATGAAAGGGAAAAATGGAATGATAATTAGGAAAATCAATCTAACAGAAAACAAGAAGTGTAGATAGATGAACATAAAATGTTTGATCAAACACCGTTTGATCAGCATCAGAGTGTTTTTGATTCTTGCTAACTCTTTTTCACTCTGGACCCTTCACACCCATTCACACTGTAGCCATGGATTTCTGAATTAACGCATCGGGGAAGAGTGACGAGGACAACGTGAAAAAGCCAGCTCCTTCATTTTCATTTTTAATATAGGTTCTCAAAACAATGGAGCAAACAAGATTTTCGTTAAAAACTATGGAGTTTGCAGTCTGAAGGACATAAACGTATAATTCGTTTGCCACTAATAGTAGATACAGAAAACCCACGATAGCATAAGAATGCTATTTTTTTCCTCCTTCAGAGGCAATAATATGAATGAGTAAGAAGATGGGGCTCCGCTGACCTCCCACTGCGGCCCCTGCAGAATGGGAACTCCCGGGGCTGCCTCACGGCTCCGTCGGGCTGTGTCGGGAGCAGGCGCCTCGACGTTTCAGTGTCCGGGTTCACACGTGGTGGGGACAGTGCCCCTGGAGCAGCGCCGAGTGGCCTGCACGCAGGAGTCACATCCAGGCCTCGGTTAGATATTGGACTCTGACCCGATGAGATTTACGTAACACGGATGGGAAGTTGATGAGATGGTCAGCTTCGGGTTTAGATGGCGGGATCTGGGCTTCAAACTGATCCTGTAGTGGGCTAAGACTCTCGGCAGGCTTCCAGAGAGACGAGTGTTCGAGAAGGATGTGCATTATGGAGGTCTGAGGGCTCCGGGGCAGAGGAGGTGCCAGGATGGCCTCGGCGGCCACCCGCCCTGCCATGCCCTCCCTCTGCGTCCGTGTGAGACGTGTGAGTGCGACGGCCTGTCACTCCCATAGTTAGGTTCCTCAGTAACTAACTCAGACACAAAAGGGGGATGATTCTTGCTGGGTCTGCCCTAAGTTTATCCCGTAAAGGAGGGACCGTGCCCTTCCTGAAATTCGAGACCCAAAACCAGAGGTGGCTCCTGTTGTTGAAGAAGCAGACGGCGGGTCGTGGAGAGGGTAGCACGTCAGAGAATGGCAGGCAGGCAGACTCCAGGAGCCGCGAGGGGCTGCGCGTGCCCATAGCTGGGCAGTCAGAGGACAGCGACACTCAGCTCCAGCCCAGGGAGACGAGACCCTGACAGAGTTGCCGGCTTCCTGACCCGCGGCAGACACGCGCTCGTAAGCGCATGTTGGCCTCAGCCAGGACGCTCGTAGTGATTTGTTACACAGCAACAGAAAAGTTTACACAATCGTGTTCAAAATCTGTTTTTGAAATTGTATAATTAATGCAGTTATTCTTTCCAGCCAATTTTAAACGATGCCCCCTTAAATATCTATTTCGGTAACACGCTCCATTCCCAGGCAAATCTTTTTCCTATGTGCTGGCGATGTAACATTTATTACATTAATTTATAATTGTTTATCACTTAAAAACCGAGTGTTAACTACTTAACGCTGACAAAGAACTTCAGCTCACTTTGGACGGTGAGGATGAATAGGACACGCTTCTTTCTAGAACTCAATCTACTGAGTAACAACACGATGTCAGTTCAACATGTAAGTTGCAGCATCGGCCTCTGTGATGACAGAGGCTTCCGTGTGAGGTGTCACGAGTGGA
>NW_011908911.1:0-6447 GCF_000151845.1 Pteropus vampyrus
TGCCCTTATAAAAAAGACCCCAGAGAGCTCCCTTGTTCCCTCTGCCATGTGAGTTCACAGTGAAAAAACAGCCGTCCATGAGAAAGCAGGTCCTCACCAGACACTGAATCTGTCAGCACGATGATCTCGGACTTCTCAGACTCCAGAACTATGAGACATAAATGTTTGTTGTTTATAAACCTCTGAGTTTATGGTATTTTTGTTATAGCAGTCCGAACAGACTAGGATAAGCAGATTGCCTGGGGCAGGGACGGGGTGGTTGGAAATGAGACCAAGAAGGAGGCAGGGCCTGCTTTGTAAGGTTAGCATGATATGGTAAGGAGTATGGCTTTTATTCCAAGAGATAAAGTAATTCAAAATGATCCCCATTGTCAGTGCAAGATGCATTAATACGATGTGTTGGACAGCTTGCTTTTAATGCACCATTCGTAATGGATTGAAAGCAGAGTTTAACTTAAGGGAAAAAGAGAGAACATGAAATAGAAGGAAAAAATGAAAAAAAAAAAGAAAAGGCAAAGTAATTTTTAATTTGATTCTTTAAAAAATAGCACTTATGATATTGCTGAAGATATTTTCTTATACTGTAGAGCGCTTTGCAGTTTACAAAATTTTTTTTGCATATTTTATCTCAATGTAGTTTTCCCAAACCTTGTAAAGTACACAAGGGCTGTCTTCATTTTCCATAGGAGTAACTCCTGCCCATAAGGATAGATTCAAAGTCCTATATCCATTTATTGGTGGACATGGGTCTCATCCCTGGTTGTTACTGATGTGTTACACTATTTCTCACAGCTTTTTATTCTACAGTTTTCATTCCATTCATATTTGTTTTAGAGAAATCTTGTATGCAGTTTAGATTTCAGGGCTTAATGCTGGCACTTGTGTTTTTAAGCAGGTAATTTGCTGGGCAATGACTCAGACCTTAGTTATACCTAAGGAAGCTAATCCTCTATTACATCAATCATGTCTTCTTTCGTACTAGTAGATTAATATGGTCCATTTGATGAGTCAATAACACACTTCTTTAGCGGCATTAATTCTGTATAATTTATGATTGTGCATCATATTGTTTAGTAGTAGGAAATTATAGTAAAACCATACTCCTAGAAGCCACTCAGAGAAAACTGTATTTTTCAGCCTTGGTTAGATTTACGAATGTCTTAATAATGTGACATAAGTCTGCAAATTCCCCAAGAGAGACGTTATCAACTTATTCTGTTACCCCCAAGAATCATAGCCAAAATCATCCTAGTAACCACAGAACATAATCATTATCCCTCCCTTCTTCAAATTTAGATTCTGTAGAAGTTTCTCTTCCCTCATTTCCCTTAAAGCCTAGATTACTGAAAACGATATTCAGGAACATCTGTCCAACACTTTGCAGCTTACTAAGCAATTACATGGGAGGTAGCTGACTGGTAAGATATTGGCCCTATTTTATGGATTAGCACACCAAGTCTGGGAAATTAACCTGGCTCGCTCAAGCTGTTGCAACTCTGACAAAATCACTGAGGTCTCTGAGAGAAGGCCTCTGGCTTCAAAGTTTGTGCTTGCTCAAATCCTTGTGTTGCTGGAGCTCCCCAGGGTTCTCTCAGGTGCACTAGGGATACTTTGGCCTGAAGATGAAAGAAGGCATTGTGGTCTCACTTGGCTAAGTCACAATTCTGAGTCGTGTCTCCCACAAAGATAACTCAGGACAGGCAAATATACAGAATGGTAGCAGAAACCAGACAGAACCAAGTCAAAGAAACTGAGATGTCGAGCGAAGCAAGGAAATAATAATGGTAGTCATGCACTGTTTTTGGAGCAGTTATAGTATGTTAGGCGTATATGTGTATTATCTCATCTTTGCTATACATTTGGTATCATAATTACTTCCATCTATAAAAGTGACATTTCAGGCTTAGATTGGTTAACTTACCCAGAGTTAGATAGCATGCTGGCAAGCTGGGAGGCAAGCTCTTTCTACCTGATTCCCAAGCCGGTATTCTTAATCATTTGATTACATTTGCAGATGAGGCACTGGGAGATTGAGATTATATCCAGGGTCCCTACTTACTGTGCATCAAAGTTTCTCCTGGCATCCCACCCCCTTTCCCAAGTCTCAGTGATAAATGGGACACAGATTTGTCTGTCTCTCGGAGGTGTCTGTCCAAACTGCACAGGCATCAGAACCAAACCTAGACCACAAGATGTGGCCAAACATAAAGAGACTTTTGGGCTAAACCTCCCATGGTTTAATGACATAACAGTGACTCTTTATCACTTGCTCTGGGCAATTGGTCAGCCAGTTAATAAACACATCAACTTACTTTAAATTCTTGAGCAGAAAGGGAAAATATATTTAAGCATAGACACGTTTATTACAGTCTAATTTAATAAAAATGTCAACAAATAAATGCACATTTAGCTAGGAAATAAATACCAATGATGAGGGAAGTTGACAGTGGAGTAGGTTACAGGAAATTAACATGAAACGGTTTGGGTCGACAGTGACTATAAAACAAAATTGTACCTTGGAGACATCTTGAACCAATTTCACGAATGTGTACTTTGAACGCGAGAGGAGGCAAGTGAATGGCGGCAGCTTTCACATAGGACAGAGACGGGCCTGCAGAGCTGTGAGGAGCAGTCACTTGTATTCTGTCCTGTGCATCTGCAAATACTATTTAGTGCAAACCAAGAATAGTCCTCTGAGGATTGTTTTCCCAAGTTAAATATGCTTCATATACCAAGTGAAATTCATCTATAAATTCTCACCAAAAACAAATTAATAAAAAATTTGACAAGAGCTGCCTGATATCTGGCACAGCAGAAGGAGATGGCTTATGTGGTCTGGCAGACCTGGATTCATATCTTAGAACTGCAGTGTACTAGCTGTGGGACCTCACACACGTTACCAAACCTCTCTGAGCCCTGACCGTGGAAAAGAGTGACATTTACTGCACAAGATTATAGTAACTTTCCCTACTATGATGCTTACTGTGTTGTGGAGACTCAATAAATCTTACTCTCTTAAGATATTAATTTATTCAACAAATATTTCTTGAGCACCTCCTATGTGCCAGCAGTGTACTAGAGATCAACGAATGACCTCTTCAGGAAGCTTACATTACAGCATAGGGAGACAGAAGATAAGCAGTATGATAAATAGATAAACAAGATAACATGTTAGGTTGTGTACCCAGGAAGAAAGAAGCAGATGTACAGGAGGGGTAAGTTGCAGTTTTAAAGATAAGGTAGGCTTCATGGATATTTTGACTTGAGTGGAGCTGATAGTTTTAGCAAATAAAATACTGGATGCCTAGTTAAATTTGAATATTAGGTAAATAATAAATACATTTTAGAATAACTATGTCCCCCAATTAAATATCCCAAATATTGCATGTCCCAAATACTTAAGGTTAGCATGATATGGTAAAGAGTATGGCTTTTATTCCAAGAGATAAAGTAATTCAAAATGATCCCCATTGTCAGTGCAAGATGCATTAATACGATGTGTTGGACAGCTTGCTTTTAATGCACCATTCGTAATGGATTGAAAGCAGAGTTTAACTTAAGGGAAAAAGAGAGAACATGAAATAGAAGGAAAAAATGAAAAAAAAAAAGAAAAGGCAAAGTAATTTTTAATTTGATTCTTTAAAAAATAGCACTTATGATATTGCTGAAGATATTTTCTTATACTGTAGAGCGCTTTGCAGTTTACAAAATTTTTTTTGCATATTTTATCTCAATGTAGTTTTCCCAAACCTTGTAAAGTACACAAGGGCTGTCTTCATTTTCCATAGGAGTAACTCCTGCCCATAAGGATAGATTCAAAGTCCTATATCCATTTATTGGTGGACATGGGTCTCATCCCTGGTTGTTACTGATGTGTTACACTATTTCTCACAGCTTTTTATTCTACAGTTTTCATTCCATTCATATTTGTTTTAGAGAAATCTTGTATGCAGTTTAGATTTCAGGGCTTAATGCTGGCACTTGTGTTTTTAAGCAGGTAATTTGCTGGGCAATGACTCAGACCTTAGTTATACCTAAGGAAGCTAATCCTCTATTACATCAATCATGTCTTCTTTCGTACTAGTAGATTAATATGGTCCATTTGATGAGTCAATAACACACTTCTTTAGCGGCATTAATTCTGTATAATTTATGATTGTGCATCATATTGTTTAGTAGTAGGAAATTATAGTAAAACCATACTCCTAGAAGCCACTCAGAGAAAACTGTATTTTTCAGCCTTGGTTAGATTTACGAATGTCTTAATAATGTGACATAAGTCTGCAAATTCCCCAAGAGAGACGTTATCAACTTATTCTGTTACCCCCAAGAATCATAGCCAAAATCATCCTAGTAACCACAGAACATAATCATTATCCCTCCCTTCTTCAAATTTAGATTCTGTAGAAGTTTCTCTTCCCTCATTTCCCTTAAAGCCTAGATTACTGAAAACGATATTCAGGAACATCTGTCCAACACTTTGCAGCTTACTAAGCAATTACATGGGAGGTAGCTGACTGGTAAGATATTGGCCCTATTTTATGGATTAGCACACCAAGTCTGGGAAATTAACCTGGCTCGCTCAAGCTGTTGCAACTCTGACAAAATCACTGAGGTCTCTGAGAGAAGGCCTCTGGCTTCAAAGTTTGTGCTTGCTCAAATCCTTGTGTTGCTGGAGCTCCCCAGGGTTCTCTCAGGTGCACTAGGGATACTTTGGCCTGAAGATGAAAGAAGGCATTGTGGTCTCACTTGGCTAAGTCACAATTCTGAGTCGTGTCTCCCACAAAGATAACTCAGGACAGGCAAATATACAGAATGGTAGCAGAAACCAGACAGAACCAAGTCAAAGAAACTGAGATGTCGAGCGAAGCAAGGAAATAATAATGGTAGTCATGCACTGTTTTTGGAGCAGTTATAGTATGTTAGGCGTATATGTGTATTATCTCATCTTTGCTATACATTTGGTATCATAATTACTTCCATCTATAAAAGTGACATTTCAGGCTTAGATTGGTTAACTTACCCAGAGTTAGATAGCATGCTGGCAAGCTGGGAGGCAAGCTCTTTCTACCTGATTCCCAAGCCGGTATTCTTAATCATTTGATTACATTTGCAGATGAGGCACTGGGAGATTGAGATTATATCCAGGGTCCCTACTTACTGTGCATCAAAGTTTCTCCTGGCATCCCACCCCCTTTCCCAAGTCTCAGTGATAAATGGGACACAGATTTGTCTGTCTCTCGGAGGTGTCTGTCCAAACTGCACAGGCATCAGAACCAAACCTAGACCACAAGATGTGGCCAAACATAAAGAGACTTTTGGGCTAAACCTCCCATGGTTTAATGACATAACAGTGACTCTTTATCACTTGCTCTGGGCAATTGGTCAGCCAGTTAATAAACACATCAACTTACTTTAAATTCTTGAGCAGAAAGGGAAAATATATTTAAGCATAGACACGTTTATTACAGTCTAATTTAATAAAAATGTCAACAAATAAATGCACATTTAGCTAGGAAATAAATACCAATGATGAGGGAAGTTGACAGTGGAGTAGGTTACAGGAAATTAACATGAAACGGTTTGGGTCGACAGTGACTATAAAACAAAATTGTACCTTGGAGACATCTTGAACCAATTTCACGAATGTGTACTTTGAACGCGAGAGGAGGCAAGTGAATGGCGGCAGCTTTCACATAGGACAGAGACGGGCCTGCAGAGCTGTGAGGAGCAGTCACTTGTATTCTGTCCTGTGCATCTGCAAATACTATTTAGTGCAAACCAAGAATAGTCCTCTGAGGATTGTTTTCCCAAGTTAAATATGCTTCATATACCAAGTGAAATTCATCTATAAATTCTCACCAAAAACAAATTAATAAAAAATTTGACAAGAGCTGCCTGATATCTGGCACAGCAGAAGGAGATGGCTTATGTGGTCTGGCAGACCTGGATTCATATCTTAGAACTGCAGCGTACTAGCTGTGGGACCTCACACACGTTACCAAACCTCTCTGAGCCCTGACCGTGGAAAAGAGTGACATTTACTGCACAAGATTATAGTAACTTTCCCTACTATGATGCTTACTGTGTTGTGGAGACTCAATAAATCTTACTCTCTTAAGATATTAATTTATTCAACAAATATTTCTTGAGCACCTCCTATGTGCCAGCAGTGTACTAGAGATCAACGAATGACCTCTTCAGGAAGCTTACATTACAGCATAGGGAGACAGAAGATAAGCAGTATGATAAATAGATAAACAAGATAACATGTTAGGTTGTGTACCCAGGAAGAAAGAAGCAGATGTACAGGAGGGGTAAGTTGCAGTTTTAAAGATAAGGTAGGCTTCATGGATATTTTGACTTGAGTGGAGCTGATAGTTTTAGCAAATAAAATACTGGATGCCTAGTTAAATTTGAATATTAGGTAAATAATAAATACATTTT
>NW_011908912.1:0-1758 GCF_000151845.1 Pteropus vampyrus
CCAACTCCATCAAGGAAGGAATTTTTGTATTTTGTATTTTGTCCCCCGCACGCAGAATAGTAACTGGCTCCATAAACAGTTTTGAATTAATGAGTGAATAAATGAGAACAAATAGATTTAGGCAGAGTAAGTAATTTCTCTGTTCTTAGACCTAGTAAGCAGCCCCTGCCTCACACAATCACGTGTGCTTGGGCTGGCTCACAAATAGGCACTATCAGAAATGTGAAATTCTCAAATGATGGATTTTTGGTGCCCTTATTTGAAAGATGAAGGATAAAAAGGAGTCAGCTTGGAATTGTTTAAATCAGGGCAAAGTTTGTAAAAGTCCAGATAGTAAATATTTCCTGCTTTTCAGGCTATTGGTCTCTATCTCAGCCATTCCACTTTACTATTGTAGCACAAAAGCAGCTGTAAACAGACAGGCATAGTTGTGCTCCAATAAAACTGTACTTTAAAAAACAGACAAATGATTGGATTTGACCAACGGGCCATAGTTTGCTAATCCCTGGTTTAAATCTATAAAAATGTAATTAGGCTGAATGTGTCCTTGTGTTTCAAATCTTAGGTAATTACAGGAAGCTGTGAGATAAAGTGAAAAAAGTTTTAACTTTGATTGGAACCAGTTCTAAGTTCAAATTCCGGCCCCGCCAGGTGCTAACTGTGACATGGGCAAATTACTCGACACCTCTGAAATTCAGATTGCTCATCTGTCAAAAGAATCAATAACCATTATCCAGCAGGGCTCTTATGAAACATAAATGAGACGCTATGTATACAGTAGCCACTAAATTGTACATAGTAGTTGCTTAATAGTGCATGTTATTAAGTGGCTTCTATGAGTCCCCACTAGACTGTATATCCTCTGGGATCCAGGTAACTCTCCTTTTTCATTTTGAGGTCCCCTTAACCCCTAATTGTGGCCTGAAGATGCCAGTACTGAGTATTTTGTGCAGGTCAAATGAAAGGACACATCACTTTACCTAATGCCTGGTAAACTTCTGAACCCAAGAAATAACACAGACTTTAAAAAAAAAAAAAGCGTTCTAGAAGAGTTTAAATGCATGAGGATTGAGGACGTGGCAGCTGTGGAATTATGAAATAACATTAATGGGGGGAATATTAAACCAACAAGTTTCATCCTTGTTCTATCTGGTTCTCAGCGTTCTGCGCAGACTGTCTCCTGCGTATTCATTCCAACCCTGGAAACCCTGCAACGCACAATAGAGGCTGAAAAACAGGTCAGCATTTCCTTGGTCCCTTAGATTTCAGGCTCCCACCTGTTACCTGGCTTCACCAAGCAGACACCAAAGATTTGCAGATGCTCGGTGAAGTGGCTTTTCCACTGGCAGGACACTGGGCCCAGGCTTGGCTGGCTTGGATGCTGGCTGAGGCCAGGTGGTCCTGGCTTGAGAAGGAGGTTCACCGATTTCTCAGCAGAGACAGCAGGGCCCTTGGTGGGCGCATTCCACAGCATCGTTCTGGAAGTCACTTCTGGAAGCTCAGCCGAGAGCCTGTTCCTCTAGCCTATCCAACAAAATGCATTCTACCTGTTCAGGTTAAAACTAACCAGAGTGATTGCTGCCAGCTGGAACTGCTCCTTTATTAGGAGCCAATTCAGATCACCAGGTTTCCTTCATAGTGTAGAATGAACTTGAGATATGACCCCAGACTTAGATATGACCCCAGACTTAGATATGACCCCTGTTAAACAGGAAGAAGAGGTTTGCCCTTTCCAACAAGTGGGGTGTGGAACGGACC
>NW_011908913.1:0-1219 GCF_000151845.1 Pteropus vampyrus
GAAGAAGAAACTTGAAAGATGACCACATTGTATACTATACATTTTTCTCTAAACTTTTCCCAGGAAATATGCTGTCATACACTGGGTTGAATGTGTCCTTAAAGAAAAGAGAATACCTAAACATTCCAGTGGTTATTGGTTACTGACTTTAAATTGATACTACATCTTAGAGACCTACAATTCTACCACTTTCTTTAGGTCAGGTTTGAAGGGAGGAAGCCTACAGAATGGAGATATGGCCCAGTCTGTTTCACAGTGTGGATTAAAAATTGTGGTTATTTCTCAGTTCCTGAAAGTATACCTGAAATAGACACATTTAGTAACTGGTAGAATCCACAGATCGGTTCCTTGACTTGTAAATTGAAGATATTTTTGGTAAGAAGGGCCAGGTGGGTGTCTGTGGCACTGTCATCCTCAGCCAAATAATAAATACTCCAAGAGCAGAATTTAACCCCATGCAGAAACTGAAGTCATTGACAGAGATTTGAGAAATACAAAGGACTGGATCATATCACATTCCTATTTTACACACCTATTTTGCACCTATGGTGCAAAAATCAGATGGTCTTTGGAAATTATTTTATATTATGATAAATATTAAATGGTTTTAACTATATGGTATCTTTACTGAGGAAAAAATGCCACATCCCCTATTACCTAATACACACACACACACACACACACACACACATACACACACACGTATATTCCTACACATACACATATATATTCATATATGCTGCAAATATTTATTCAGAAGTGGTTCACCTTCATGTGGCAGAGAATAGATCTTCAATGTCTTGTTTCATGGCTATAATCTGCCTTCTAACATTCTAATCCTCAAAGTCCTTAAACAATATATGACCTGCAGAACATCACCATAAGTCCATTACATTAATGATAGTTTGCTCATTGAATCTGAAGACAAAGAGGGAATAAGCACCTTGGATGCTTCAATAACACACAGGTGTGCTGAAGGGTGGAAGTTTAACCCTGTGAAATGGAAAGCTGTCTTGAAGTTTTCAAGTATCCAGTGGTCTGATTTATGTGGACATATCCCCTCTAAAGTTAGAGGCATTAGCTGTAGCTTTCCCCATGAAGAAAGAAATAATATATTAGGTGTATCTGTTTGGATTTTGAAGACAACCTATATTAAATCTGGGTGTGCTGCCTCTACTTGCTTACTGGATAAGTTAGAAGGCCACCAGCTTTGTGGGGG
>NW_011908914.1:0-1933 GCF_000151845.1 Pteropus vampyrus
TGTACTCCAGATGTTGGCACTTTGGTGATGTCTCAGAGAGCAAGTTCAGTAGTCCTCCCACTACCTTTATATTGGAGCTTGAAGAGGCAAAAAAAAGCCAAAACTCACACAGCTACCTAGTAGTAGAATCAGCAAGTGAGTTAATTAGTGGTTTCTAGTCTATTGGTTTTCCAAACTGCCTTCTATGCTTTCTGAACTGGCAGGGAAATGATGCTAGTCTGGCATGGGACAGAGCTGAAACTCTTAGCCAGGCCACCCAACCCAGTCAGGGTGAGGGTCTACATTTGCAAACATTGCCACTCTCTCTCAGAGAAACTGGATGGTGACTTCCAAGCTGGTCCTCTGGGCCACAGCATTCTGCCTCTCCCCGCCCCTTCCTCTCATTCCTTCACATGCCATTCTAGGCTCTGCAAATCCCATCTTGTCTTCTGGGGTTCAAACAATGAGGATTCTTCTAAAAGTGTAGATCTGTTTTATTGGCTGGTTATTCCCTTTTATTGGTGGTTTCAACCTGTTCCTGGACCCCTGGGCATTATTGTAAGGAGAGCTGAAATCTTTTTGCATCTGTATTTTCTCAATCAACAGATGCTAAAAGTCATCAGTAATTTCTTGCAGGAGTCCTTAAATTCCCCAAGCTGGCACCACTGCCTGGGGACATTCTCAGGTCTTAATAGTTCTTCTCAAATAATTAGTTTTCCAGATTAACCCAACTCAGGGCTGGGAACAGGGTGGGGAGAGGATAGGCAGAGCCATCGGCCTAAGTGGCATCACCTTGAGGGACCTTGGAGAAGCTTGAGGGGAAAATGACCTAATTGGGGGAGGGAGGTGGGCTTTTGCTCTCCCAAAGTGTCCCCTACTTTGCAGTCTCCTTCCATTCCCCCTGCCTTGGATAATATCCTCTCCCCATCTCTTTCTGCTGAGGCCTCCCTTGCTTCGAGGCTTAGAACAGTGGCCCTCTGCCAAGAAGCCTAGCATCTTCTCCTTCCTCTAAGCCCTAATCAGTCTTCGATTATGCTGCCTCTCCTCTGACCTGCCTTCATTGTACCTGCTTTTAAGTTCTTTGTGACTTTATTTAACTCCGCTTGGTAATTGTAGCTCCTTGAGTGTGAAGATAGCATTAATTATAGTTTGTTCTCCCCACATCATGGTTCAGGCCCTAATCATGTCAAAGAAAGGGAGAAGGGAGTTCAAGTAGGTAGGTAGCTAATTCCTTCCTTTATCTTAGGGTAGGTCCTGGCTGAAACACTGTGGGAGTGACAGGGAAGGGCACACCCCAGCTCAAGCCCATTCTGTCACCCCTGGGCCTGTCCTTTGTATAGGAGGCACTCAACACTTGGGTTCCTGATACCTTGATACTTTGAAGATTTTGTGGAAGGGCTCCTTCCTCGCTTTTGCATTTTGTCCCCTATAGCCGGCCACATTTGAGATCCCTCCTTAGTTTTGTTTTTGCTATTTATTGCTGCATAACAAACTTCCCCAAACCTTAAAAGCCTAAAACAATGATTTATTACTTCTCACAATTCTGGCAAGGCAGTTATCTGCTGGGCTCAGCTGGGCTCACTCCCATGGCTGCATTCAGCTAGTGGCTGGCCTGGACTAGGATGTCCTAGAGAGCCTCACTCACATGCCTAGGGTCTTGGTGCTGGTGGTTCTCCTCCACATGACCTCCCATCCTTCAGCAGGCCAGACCCGGCTTCTTCATAGCATGGTGGTCTCAGGGTTCCAAAAAATGGAAGTAGCCAGGCCTCTTAGGGCCTAGGCCGGAACTGGCACAGTGTCACTTCTGTCACATTCTTTAGGCTAAAGGAAAACTCAAGGCCAGCCAGATTCAAGGGGAGGGGAAGTAGACCCCACCCTTCGATGAAAGGAGTGGCAAAATCATATTGCCAAGAGTCTAGGAGTATTTAGCAGTGACTCTTCTTTATTTGCTTTG
>NW_011908915.1:0-2059 GCF_000151845.1 Pteropus vampyrus
GAGAGCTGCAGACAGAGAGCTGATCAGAAATGACAGCAGCACAAACCCGTGTTAGCCTTCTGCTCAGAACAGGTTATGCGGGGAAGGGAAAAGGCCGTCTCCCCACGGAGCACGAGGAGAAGGCACCGAGGCTGCAGAGAGCCGCGCGGTCCTGGCCAGCACGGGCTTCGGGGCCCAGCTGCCAGCGCGGGAACACTGGGTCTGCCATCTCCCAGGCCGGAGAGCGAGGGCAACTGTGCTGCTTCGCTGAGCCTGCTTCCTCTCAGAATCAGTCTTCCCAGGATGGTTTAGAGTAGTAGAAATATTGTATGGACAGTACCCAAGGGAGTGACGAGCAGCAGTAGCAATAACAGAAATAATAATAATAATAATATCATTATTATGACATAATTAAATAATTATGTCATAATTATCATATTATAGTTATACGATATAATTATTACATAATGATTATTAGATATTATGTAATCACATATTATCTAATAACTGTTAGATAATATATAATGGTATGTAACATTATATGTTATATATAATGATGTATAATAATAAATATTACACATAATGTAATGATTATGTTATTTACAATGTTATGTATTACTATATAACTATACATATTACACATAATTCACATAATATTTTATCGATGTCATTATAGAATCTATAACATATCATTATGTAATTATATATACTAGTATGTTATGATTATAAATTGTTATGTAATTATAGATAATATGTATTTTATATATGTATTATGTATAAATACATATTATTATACATATATAACATATAATAATAATTACGTAACACTTATTATATTATCATTTCTGTCTTTTATTGAGCCCTCACTATACCCCAAGTACCACTGTAAGTGCTTTATAAGTATTAGCTCATCCGATCCTCAAAAGCAACTCTGGTATTGTCCCCATCCAATGGAGAAGAACCTAAAGCATGGATCTGAGTGCTTTTGATATACCCATTTCACAGATGAGAAAACTATAGCACAGAGTGGTTTAGAAACTTCCCTAAGAAGGCACAGCTGAGATTCTACCCTGGCAGTCTGGCTCCAAGGCTCACGCTCTTAGCCAATATACAATATACAGCCAACATTCAGTATTGCCTCGATTATTTGTTTGGTTTTGGTGTCGGCTGTGGTGTTGGTGGCAGTGTGCTCGGAAGTCAACTTGCTAATAGGTTTACTGAGTATTTTCCATATGCCAGGCACTGTGACGGGGACTTCATATGCTTTGGTTCTTTTGACTACCTTCTAACAAGGCGAATGCTGCCCAGAGAGGGCAAGAACTTTGTCCAAGGTCACAGAGGTAAGTAAGTGGTGCCCAAGGTCACATAGGTGCAGACAGAAGATGAACCCGGTAGTCCGCACCAGAGCCCACGGCCGTAATCCCAACAAGTTCACCTGCTTTTTCCTCCTTCAATTAATACAAAAATACAATCCTTCAATGAGGTACCGGAGGTGAAATGCCTTACACACAGCCTAGTAAATAGTAAATGTCTGAAAACAAGCAGCTGCTCTTGTTTTTGTTATAACTAAATGCGAAAAGCCCAGTAGGCATTTTCTTCCAAGAAGATGACGGAAGTATGAATTTATGACACCGTCTGTTCAGAGGGCAGAGTCTTCACCCCTTTTAAACCTCAACAAAGTCCCTGTGTTGTTGGTCAACGCCAGCTCCCACATCCACTTGTGCATTGGAAAGCCAGGACTGCCCGTGAAGCACGCAGTTCACCGGGCCCTGCTCCCTGCAATGCTGATGTAGAAGATCTGGGGTTCAGGGCAGACGTTATTAATGAACTTGCCCAGATTCTGACCAGCAGCAGGACTGGTGAACACTCGGATGCAGGAGGTCCTCTAAGCCAACGGTCCCCAACCTTTTTGGCGCCAGGGACCGGTGCTCCTCCGAGAATCTAATGCCTGGTGATCTGAGGTGGAGCTGAGGCGGTGATGCTAGCTCTGGGGAGCAGCTGCAAATACAGATGAAGCTTTACTTGCTTGCCCGCAGCTCACCTCCTACTGTGCAGCCTGGTTCCTAACAGGCCACGGACC
>NW_011908916.1:0-4548 GCF_000151845.1 Pteropus vampyrus
TAGCTGGCAAAAGGGGAACATCTCTTCTTCTGGAAAGCATGGGCTTTGGCATCAGGAGGACCTGGACTGGGTACCTAACTTCACACCTTAAGAGCAGTGATCCCAGGTGATTTACTGAACCTCTCTAAGCCTTAGTTGCTTCTTCCTAAAACAAACAAACAAACAAACAAACAAAACACTAAAAGCATTAACTAGCTGAAATATGTCTACCACATGCATGACACTTAATAGAAGCTCCATAAACTTTTTAAATGAAAAGTGACTTCAGAATAAATTCAATTATTGGAGGAGGGATATAAATAAAATATTTTCGAAGACTCATAACTAATTAGACATTTTTCATTAATCAAAAACCCATTTTATGTCTGAATTCTTATTCAGTTTCTGAATAATGAATAATTTGAATTATTCTGAATTAATGAAGTTAGTCAATTTCTGTTTAATTTAAAAAATTAGTTGTATTGATTCTTTAGGTAACTCTCAAAAGCAAGCCAACACTAAATCCATAGTATTTCTTCAAATTTAAGATGGGCTTCTGACTTCTAGGATAATTTTGGCCAGAAATCAGAGAAATCCCTTCTTGTTGAAGGCATGAAGGCACTAAGTTAGAAATGTGCCTAGCTTCAAGAGACATACATTAGTCAGAAGGGTTTTTCAATAAGGTCTCTTTTACTCTTTATTTATGCTAAAATTTAGCATTCTACCTACAGAACTGGTTTCTCAGTACTTTCTGCTGGTGAGATACATTTCGTTAAAGTGTTTCACATGCATTTGTACCCTTGATGTACCTACTCCCACATTGATCCTAAGAAGGGTAGGGGGAAACAAATTTGTGTTAAAGATCAGAGGAAATTATCTGGTCACCTCTTTCCCCCTGCAAGGGAATTTTTACTTCACACTCTCAAGTACAGACGCTACAAGTAACGTGGCTATCTAAATTAAAATTAGTTAAAATTGAATAAAATTACAAGTTTAGTTTCTTCATCACACTAGTCATATTTCAAGTGTTCAATAGCCACACAGAGCTAATGGCTACCATATTAGACAATGTATATATAGAAAGTTTCCATTATCTCTGAAAGTTCTATCAGTAAGTACTGCTAAATGATTGACAGTAAAAGTATCCAATTATAATTTTTATTTCTCACTGAGCATACTTAGATATAGGCCTCCTCTTATTTTCTCTTATTCTTTAAGAGAAAGAAAGATGCAGAAATACTTATAGCACAAAATGTAAGACTAAAGACCATTTCACACCTTTCTTCCTAATCCTTGTTTTGTTGTAAAATTATTTCATGGGAATGGAATTGCTCCGACCTCATGGTCCATGTGGTCCCCGTGTTCCAATGGCCACCTGACAGTAATCTAGCTCGTTGAAGCAAGCTTATTGCCCAAGGGTTATCTGACACATTCTACCTCTCAAGTATTTCTCTTAGTCAATTGAATATATAATAATTAAACAGCTATTCAGAAAAGGATAGGCTGGAACTGTCACCTAAGCCAGGCAGACAATGAGATGGCCTTCTTTCCTACTGCTCCTGTTTTGAACTGCTCGAATTTTGCTATTTTCCCTCCCTCACAAGCCCACCCCCGTCTTATTTATGTTTTACATCTTGTTATTTGTCAGCATTCACTGTAATGGCAGGACAGGTGGTGCCACATGGCAAGGAGAGAATAAACTTTTCATGAGGGCTGAGAAGCTCCTGTTTCTCCTCGCTAGACAGTGGCTAATGAAAGCTAAGAAAATATTGGCCCTTCTTGCCCCAAGCTAGTGCTATTCTTTCATTACCTGTACCTAGCTCTATTTACTTTCTCATTCAGTCAGAAAATGCCCAGAATAGCCTGAAGCTGCATATTCTTTTGCAGTATATATATTTCTGTATGAAAAAATTCACCATTAGTTCAATGGCTAAGGGAGAAAAATGGGGTACATTTTTTACCTCCACTTTTTCCATCATCATAAATAAAATTCCTAACCAATCTTGAAAGGATTGTCTAAGAGACTGTGGATATTTATGATGTTGGATTCTGCTCCACAGTAAACCTTGAAGAGGTGGCACTCTGGCTTGAAAAGTAAGTACTAGAAAAGACAAGCAGGCAGGTCAAACTTTAAGCCACATAGAAGAAAAGGGGGTAAAAAAAAAATTATATACACACCCGCCGGAGATTTGCAGGTCTCTTAGCCATTCATTTACCAACTTTCTCCTTTTCTTCAACCCAGTTGTACTTTTACCATCTGCACTTGTTCTGTTAGTATCTCGCCCTAATGACAGAAACCACCATTGATAACTTGAATTTATCCCTACCACATTGTATATGTTCTTAGCATCTAAAGTGAAATTATGAATGCATTTTCCCAGAGACATTAGTTGTTTCATAAATTTAGGTCTTAGGAGATCATTAGTTATAATGTGGAGAACTGATTATTTAGAAGAAAGAATGGAAGCAAGGGTTTACTTGGGAGACTATCTCAAAAGTCTAGGCACGAGGTGATAAAAGCTTTGATTAGGGAGGTAGTAGGGATAAGAAATGGAAAAAAGTAGATGGATTCAGGACAAATCTTGCAGTACAACTGACAGGCTTGAATTTGAAGCAGAGAGCGAGTGAAAAAAGAAATGAAGAGATGATACGGACATTCACTGAGCTGGGGAATACTCAAAAAGACAGAAAATCTCTGGGTGGCAGAGGTGGGGTGACAAGGAAGAGTACTGTTTTCGATATGTTAAGTACCACATCTAAGTGGAAATACTAAGTAGGCAGCTGAATATAGGACTCTGGACTGACGAAGAGAGATACAAATTTGGCAGTCTTTAGCATACAGAGTATATAAAATCATGGAATCAGGTGAAATCACATAGAAAGAGAGAATAAGAAAATGAAGATACCAGCTCTGTCACATTTAAGGTTAAGGTCTATATAATTGCATTATTAGATATACAGAATTTTAGGCTTCCTTTGTAGACTACTTAATATGCATGAGAATATGCATCTAAGATTCTAAGGAACAGAGATAAAACACATTTCTGAACACAAGAATTCTTCATGTGGGAAACTGTCAGCATAACAAAGGGTTTATATTAGGTAGAATCACTGTGACACGTTGAAAGAATTGCATTCATATAAAAGTAAATACATCTTACTCTTCAATAACCGTAGTTGGTTATTTATCTGGATTGCTTGGAAACTACAGACCAGAGTTTTCTAAAAAAGAATCTGATTTGATATTTCTACCTATTTTACCTTATTTTACATAACTACTACCAAAATGCCAGTTTTGATTTGCTACAAAGTATAAAAGCCTTTTCCTTGCTTTATGAGAAAAAAGAGGAAATTACTAGAAAAATATGTTGGTTATCTTTACCTATCTAAAAAGCCATGAACATAAAAACATTGTGGTTTGCATTATAACATAGAATGAATTTTAAAGAATAAATAGTTCAGTGAGACAATAACTAAAATTTTTACTGATTGAATCACTGTTTAAAATTTTTATATTTTAAACACAGTTTTGGCAGTTATGGAAAGCAGACAAAAGAAAGATGAAGAATGTTACAGAAAAAATGTTTTATGAAGGGAAGTGCTTTCCATGGTGTCCAGCAGTTATTAATATTTTCAGAAAATACCTACACAAAGGAGCAAGAGCTCAAAATTCACTACCTAAATATGTTGCCACCAGGAATTTTCCATATCTGTTTCAGTATCAGAGCTATGTTGCAATCAGTAGTTTGTATATGCTGTGGCTTTTTTTCCTTTTTAAATCAGCTCCCAGACTTCTGAGCAATGAATGTATGCCAGGACTGAGTCAAGTTTTCCTACCTTTTGAATGAGCGTTTCTTGATTTCTGTGTATATTAAAAAAAAGAAAGAAAAATACAAGACCAGTTTAAATCACAATTGGAAGTCAGAGGTAGAGGTGCATTTAAAAAGACTATCAGCTTTTTTTGGCATCCTTTATCACTAGGACTCTCACATCACCTTACTCTGGGTGTTCTCTGACCTGACTCACTCCCAAGCACCAACCCTCTCCTCACCCACAACTCCTACTGTGTCCTCTGAATCTTCTACTCTTAATCACAAAACCCTATGCATGCAATCTCTTCTCCAAACTTTCCTCATCCTTCCTTTTTGTAACTAAAACTTGATGAAGCAGGACCAGTAAGTCGAATACCCTACAGCTCACTTAACGGGAGACTGTTTCTCACTCTTATGGCCAGTCATCTCTTGGCACCACAAGAAATTATTTTGCATATAATTTTCTATATGTTATTCCATACTTGTACTCTTAGAGGATCTTCTAAATTAGGATAGCACACTTCTATCAATTTAGTAGCATTCTAGTAGCTATGATTTAGTCATTCTATTAGCATTTGGAAATGCAGAATTCATTTGAGTGTTCAGAAGTTCTGTTGATTCATAGAAGGCTGGTTACTGTTTTATGAGAGTTCTTTTCTGAGAATACTGTTTAAATGAGTTGTTATAGGACCTCATCTAGAAACACAGCAGTTCAAGCTCGTCCTTTAAGTTAATAGTCAGAATCTATCAGCTTGCT
>NW_011908917.1:0-1081 GCF_000151845.1 Pteropus vampyrus
TCCAGGGTTACACACATGTCTCCATTGTGTCCCCTGCCCAACACCTCCTAGGCGGTGCCTGTCTGGGGCTCTGGGACCAGCCCCGGCCCATCTCCCTCACCTCATTGTCTACCTCATCAAGCACCAGCCTCCAAAGATGCCTTTCTCTGGCCAGCGGACTTCTTTGGGGACCCCCGATGGCCAGGTTAGAGTATAGACAGCAAGCATCAGAATGGGAATGAGGGGTGGACAGAGGTGGTGGAGGAGATGGATAGAGGACAAGAGATTCAGAGAGACAGAGACTCAGAGAAAAACAGAGACAAATGGACAGAGAGACAAAGATGGAGAGACGCAGAGAGAAAGAAAAGCAGAGAAAACGGCACAGGGGATAATGGACAGACACAGAAATGGACAGAGCCATGGAGACAGACAGAATGACAGGAAGAGAAATAAACAGGACAGCACCATGGAGAGAGGGAGAGAGGTGACAAAGATCATGGGAAAGGGGAGGCCAGGGAGAGGCCGACAGGGAAAGAGAAAAGGAGGAAGTTGCGGGGGGTGGGGGGTGGGGGTGGGGGGCATCCAGCTGCCCTCCGGCCGCACTCAGGGCCCCCCTCTCTCCCTCCATCCTCTCAGGGCCGGTCACACAGCAGCAGTGCTGGAGGCGGCGTTCTAGGGGGCAAGAAGGGCCCGGAGTCCACCCGCCCGGACCGCAGCCAGGCCCTCTTGCCCCCCACGTCCGTCCCGGGCCCTACCTGACCTGACCCACTGTCCACCTGGGACCCCCGCCAGGCCCTCTGGCGCCCCGCTGTCTGCCCCCAGCCGACCCCAGCAGGCCCTCCCGTCCCAGCCCTGACCCACTGCCCCCCACCACCCTCCTGCCCCTGGCCCCACGCCCGCCCCGCCCCCCGCCACCTGGGGTCGCTGACGAGCAGCAGCACCGAGCCGTCCTGCAGGCGCACGTCGCGCACGGTCTGGTGGTCGTCCAGGCGCCGCGCGTTGTAGTAGAAGGTGCGCTTCCAGGAGCTCACGCCCTGGCCCACCAGCTGCGCGCGCAGGTCGCTGAGCGTGTCGCGCGGCCGCACGGTGAGCGGCAGCAGCA
>NW_011908918.1:0-1442 GCF_000151845.1 Pteropus vampyrus
GCCAGACTAAGGCACAATGTTGGCTGCCTTTCCAGCCCTCTTTCTGACTCCAGGTAATGGAGACTTTTTCAGAATGAATCTCCCACGAGACTCAGACCCACTGCCAATGTCCCGGGTGAGTGTCCACAGGTCAGAAAGCCTTTGTGCGGGTCCTTCAAAGGGATGTCTAGGGGCTCAGTCGCCTTCCATCTCACCCAGACAACTGGAATCCCCTCCGGTTTCTACAGTCAGAGTTATTGGAATCTCCTCTTCCCTGGGCTGGGATCCTGGGCTAGGGAGCCCCCAGATGAGACCAGGACCCCCCTCTCCTTCAGGAGAGCCTCTGCAGCCTCGCTTTCCCTCCTTGTGATTCTCCATCACCCACGGGTGCGGGTCCAGCCCGATTCGGGTCTTTGCCTCTCCTACTGGCTGTGATTTGGCTCCTTTATCTTATCAGATGTAGGTGTTATGATCAGCTGGACTTCAGGTGATTCTCCACGTTGATTATTAATAATTTGGTTGTAATTTTAATACAGTCTTGGGAGGAGACGAACCCTGCTTTTACCTAGTCTGCCATCTTCCCCAAGAGATCCCAAATGTCTTTTAGACATAGTTTGTCCAAACATAATCTAATCCAGGAAGATACATAGCACCAATTTGTTATATCCCTGAAGTCTCTTAAATATAGAATGGTCTCTTTTGTAGACATCGAAATGTTGAAGAGTCTCTATCAGTTTTCATATATAAGTTCTCATGTATTGCATTTGTCTTTTTTCTCTTATTGCTGGCTCTATTCTCAATATTTCTTGAAAACTTAAGTTATATCTCAAAGCTTAGTTAGTCAAGTTCAAATTACTGTCTATATTTTAAAATAAAACACATAAGTGATGTTGTGTACTATATTTTGCAACACATCAGAAAAACCATTATTAGTGATGTTAATATTAAACACTGGTTTAGAGTGAGGACATCTTGATTTGTTCAATTATAAAGTTTTATTTTTGCCTCTGGCAACCAAAAACAGTCTTTGTGAAATTATTTTAGAACTAAACAAAAGTCTGATTTATTACGAATTACTCAATACTTTTAGGACCTATTGATAATCCTTCACGAATCAGTAATTTTATTACATTTGGCAAAACGGTGATTTTTTAAACTTGTTTTCATTTCACTTTTTAATACAACATGGGTTTATGCCATATCATTAAATATTCTTAGAAAACAAGCTTATTCATGGCTCCCTAACAGTCTATTGTATGAGGCTGTTATAATCTACAACTTCCCATTATTGAATATTTTTCTAATTTTCCATTATTGTAAATTATGTCTTTATTAATACATTTCTCTGTATTTTTATCTGAATTTCTGCCTACTCCCTTAGAATAGATTCCTAGAAAGGGAATTGCAGGCTCGAAGACTTAATATTTTTAAAGGTCATGTTACATGTAAGACAATTGGTTTCT
>NW_011908919.1:0-1543 GCF_000151845.1 Pteropus vampyrus
GCACGGGGCTCTCTTTTCCATACCTCAGTCCAGATCACTGAAGGAAAAGAGCTTATGAGGCCTCCTTTGTACTGCGCTTGAGCTGAAACCCACCTCGTGTCATGAATGGTGCAGGAAACCCCTCATTGCTTACTTCTCACCTGACAGCTCCTAGAAGGCAGAAGGTGGCTAAGATGGCCTGGCTTCCCATTTCCTCTGAGGGATGATCAGAATGCCCAGCGTACGTATGTTGTCCTTCACACAATGACCATGGCAGAGCAGGACGCGAAAGCAGGCAGCAGCTGGCTTTAGAGGCGACACAAAGTTATTCTCTGGATAGCGTGAATTTACATCCTACAGGAGAGCTACCTGCCGCCTAGGTGATGTCATCGCAAAGGGGATACAGTGGCTATGGCGCTGTCTCCCAGGCCTAGTTTGCATTCTCCCTTGCTCTTAGGGGACCCTGCCAACCACTCTGACCACAGTATCGTCCTCTGGAAAGTGCCCCGCAGTGTGGCAGGCTTACAGTAGGTGCTCAGTAAATTGTCATCATCAGTAGTCAGTTCGCATAGCGCCCCAGACTCAAGGCTGAAGCTGTACTCCACCGCCCTCATGCAGCCAGCTCCTCCTCGGTAAGCCCCACCGGCCCTGCCCACCATGACTGTTCTCATCTCTAATGGCTTTGCTGTCTGTGGTTCAGGCAGACCCCAGATTTTTCCATCCCATTCAAGAGGGTCTCACCGGAGGCTCAGTCCTGGGCTCTGCTGGCATTTAGAATAATCCTGATTTAAGGGCGGCTAATGGACCTGGGGCTAACCCGCTCTGACTCATTCATGGGCCCCTTTTTGTTCTGAAAGGCAATGCATGGCATAAAGGGTCGAGGCTACCGGCTTTGGCTCCGGCCACTTCCCAGCTGGCTGTCCTGGAGCAACCCGTCTGCTCTCGCTTTGCCTCAGTATTCCCATCTGTAAATGGAGTTAACCACAGCACCTACCTCAGGGTCTGCTGAGATGACGTATGTAAAGCATTTAAAGCACACTAGTTATCATCTTTATTACAAATGTTCCTGCATTTGGACTTTGACTAGGGACCACTGTTGAGCTTACCTTAATGTAGGTTCTGGAATCGATCATCTCTTTATTTGGCTGTTACAGTGTTTGGCAGTTTTCTGGCTTCTGCTCGCAGTTTCTACCAGGTGACTAGGTGGAGTAATTTGTTCCCAGAAATTTCTACTTTGAGCACTGTGTGAATGCTTGAGGCATCCTCTCCACCCCCTGAAAACTAAGCAGCACCCCCCTTCCATTTGAGGAGCCCTAGGCTCAGCAGCATGGCCCAAGGTCTCCCAACCCAGCCCTGAACCAGCTCTGCCTTGCTGGCTGGAGTCACTCTGATTTCCGCCTTCTCCTTCTCGCCCCCCTCCCCCCCCCGCCCTCCTTCCCTTTCTGAGAGCTGGGTCTTCACTGCCTCCAGGTCTAGAGCTACTAAGGCTTGTATAGCTCTGCCCTCTTTTGGTCGTCTGAGGGCATAACAACACTCCTGCAATGGGGCCACTTTTTCCTTGTTC
>NW_011908920.1:0-1824 GCF_000151845.1 Pteropus vampyrus
AGAATTAGAAAATGTTACTTTCCTGGCATCAATGTGTGACAATACAAATGGACTGCTGCCAATCAGGGAAGCTCAGCCTAGCCCTGTATTCAGAGATTTTATTGAGACTCCTTTACATAGGCAGGACTGATTCACTGATTCGTTGCCCACTTGGTTGATTGTACTCTACAGTTTCCAGCCCATTCCCTAAATCATGTTATTGGTCTTTCTCATGTGACATGACCCCTCAATCTGAGACTATCCAGGTGTATCTAGCCCCTACTCTGAGTCATATCCTTAGACTATCAATAACGCAAGGTCCCTGGCAAATAAAGATGTTCCTATCAGTTATGAAATCCCAAGGGTTTAGAGATTACCATGAAAAGCTGACGTCGAGGGGCAGAACCCTTCTGGCATAAGGTTAAATTCTTTACTACACATCTTCATTTTCTCATAAGACTTTGATTTGGGGCACTTACCGCATGCTTATGGTTGCAACCATGCCCTTAGGCATTTTGAAGGTCAATAAAATGGAGATGAGGAAAGCTAGCTTATAGTGGAACATATATGGAGGCAAGGGAAAAGATGAAGGTAGGTGTAAAGTGCAGCAGGATTCCTGGTTAGAAACCAAGACTTTGGCGTGATGGGCTTGGAACCAATATAGCAAGAGCTTTTTACTCACTGGCAACCATGAAGGAGTGGACTGCCATCAACATGAGTACCTGCATGAGAGGGGGCAGACACTGCTAGTTCTGCATCTCTGAATGAAAAGAGAATGAACAGTAGCCTACACGGTACATTTAGAGGAATTCCTCAAAGCTCCCGTACCCAATGAGATTACCCTGACCTGTCGAATGCCAGAACTCAAACACCATTTAGGTTACGCTTTGCGTTTTCACTGTTAAAATACAAATACGTTAAACTGGTAGTACCCTTGGATACTTTACTTTGATGTTGTTTATTGGGATTAGCAATGGAACTAAATTCTGATGGGTGAAGAGGAAGAAAAATTATGAATTGTGAAAACTTCATGAGGGCCTGAATGGAGAAAGATGAGAGAGAATTCCCCAAGCCCACTTTGCCCCATCCATTTTGTAGCTCAGAACAGTGCACAGTGTGGCCAAAAACAGGGGAGCTCTCAGAGTCTATAGCGAACCCTGCTTTTCCCCAGGTAGCTGTGGGACATAAATACCACAAAACACTAGAGTTAAAGGTCTAGGTTGAAGTCTTGGCTCAGCTGTTAACAACCTGTAACTTGCGAACATCAATTAAGCTTTCTGAATCTCTGTCACCTCAATTCTAATTTGGGAATAATATGAATTCCCTCACAAGTGGGTATGAGGCTTAAATGAAATAACATATGGAAAAGCACCTTGTGAAACCTGTTTTCTTAACTACTATATAAATATATTATTAGTTGAGCAGATTGAAAAATAGTTTTAGGTTTTTTTATATCTAATTTTGAAACTATATATATACATATATATATATCTTTAAACTTGAGAATTTAAATGATACATACATACATACATACATACATACATACATACATATCCTCCAGAGCAACTGGGTTCTACAAAATAATAATACTTGAAGAATATTATCAGAAAAACTGTACTAAGATACTCCTTAAAAAGAGGGCTATATACAGTCACACAGGTTTGGAATATTCAGGAATCTAGATATCTAGATACCGCTCTGAGGGAATCTCAATACACATTAGCACAGTGAAGGCTCTGAAAAGACCTACGAGAATAAACAAAGTGTAAGGCTACTTGACACAGAATTTCCCAAACTTAACTAACACTGACCAGCCTGAATGCTAGTAGAGAAGAATGGAATGCT
>NW_011908921.1:0-2081 GCF_000151845.1 Pteropus vampyrus
GTAAGAGAGAGAAACCATCATATACTATATATGTATAAATATAAGTTTAGAACTACTTTGCTAAAGAAAAGAGACACTAATTGTGAATTTTTGGGCATCATATATGGTGCGATAGTTGAGGCATCTTACACCTCTGAAACTCTGCCCCGTCATAAATAGTCACCACCTAACCTCTGTGTAATTCTACCAATAAGCAAATGAGGTTGGGAAGAGTCTTAATTGCTGAACCTCAGCTTAGACAATCAAAGAGTCCGAAGACAGGTAGGGAGTAATGAGACATGAAATAGGTGATGTGATTCCCTAGGTATCCCAAACTAGACAAATCTTACTGGACAAGAAGGATGCAACCCCAATAAATCCCCACTGAACATTGTAGCCAACAGGAAAATACACCATTGGGGTGAGAATTGATAGGCAAGCAGGGGCGAAACTCCAAACGCATGGGCAAAATTCCTAATTATTAGTGATGTTAGCCCTGACCCCTGTATCTATTTCAGACCTTTATTATACCACCACACTTGGGCTACAGCAATGGTTCTCTAAACCAACTCCCTGTCTCTTCTCCAAGATTATGATATCTTCCTCCTCCGAGCACCCATATCATTCTATAAAACCAAGGACATTTATCTCACTGTACGTCAGGAGGTGGAGTTTTGGAAACATGTCTCATCTCCACAACTACATCTCCAGCAACTTCAAGGTAGTGTCTTACCCTACATGTCAGACTTGCCCCAGAGCAGAGGGAACACTAAGGAGACAGTAACTGGGAGTTCAGGCAACTGGGCTGACATAAAGAAGTCTGCCCATGGGAAGCAGGGCCCATGCTACTAGGCTGGGCTCAAGGCTAGGTCTCAGCCCCTGGGAGGCAATCTCACCAAAAAGGCAGAACTTCCATGAGGGAAAACTAAGCGGGTTACTGAAATGGAACTTAGGATAAACTTATCATCAGATTGGACATAGCAAATGAATCAGTGAATTTGAAAATAGAAAAAAAAAGAAATTATCTAAATACACATCAGGAGAGAAAAGAAGGGTATACAAGACAGAACAGAGAATCCAAAAATTATGGAGCAATAGAAAATGGTTTAAAATATGTATAGTTGGAGTCCCAAAAAAAGAAAAGAAAAGAGAACAGGGCAGAAGAAATACTTGTGAAGATAATAGCCCAGGATTTTTCGAAAGTAATAACAGGTGACAAACGATAGATCCAAGAAGCTCAGAGAACCATAATTAGAATTAGAAACAAACAAAAGACACCTAGACATAACATGATAGAACTGCTGAAAATCAAAGACAAAAGACAAACTCCGAAGACAACCAAAGAACAGAAAGAATGCCGGCTTGCCCCTCACCAAACTCTGCCTAAACGCTCAGGAAGAAAATATGTTCTCAGTGAACAGAGTTAGGCAGTCAACGAGAGGGCCAAATGCATTCACCTGCCCAAACATTTCTATAGTTCTCCAGGTATTTGGATTCTTTACATTATATCAAGGGATTTCTGACACCTCCATATCATTTAATATAAGGTACCATTGAGTTCAGATGTCATCAGATTAACCCATTAGGCAAACAGAAACACACCCAGATGATCTGGTTTGCACTTTGGCTTTAGCATCTGTATTGATCAGTCTGGCCCCATCTAAGATTATCTTCTTTCTTCTATGATCTAGCACCTGAGTATGTATTCCCACATGTATCTCTCAGATTTCTGCCAATAAATACAAGAAAATACATGGCACTTATTTTGGTGTGGAAGTCAACTGTTTCAGGATCAGATTTGTACTTGTGTCCCTGGAGCATGCTGAGATCTAACTCTAGAATAGGCCAGGAGCAATGAGGGATGGTCAGCGTGGGCGTCAAGAGCAGGTATTCTCTTGCAAGGGAAGATCAGTCTTATCATTCGGTGGGGGCGGTGGGGGGCAGCTTCTGCTGGAAAGGGAGCTTCAGTGGAGTCTGAGGTTCAGCCATTAGAATCATGCATCCCAAGTCACAGGGTCCCAGTCTTTCTCTGTCTGTACCCTTTCCCATAAGAAACCTGATGAATCTGTGAACTTAACTTAGGTCAAAATTCAGCAATGTGC
>NW_011908922.1:0-2364 GCF_000151845.1 Pteropus vampyrus
GAAAGAGTATACCTTAGTTTCATTCATTGCATTACTCTTTGGGCATCTCTAAGCATGAATTCATGACCCCTGGACATTTTCATTTTACAGATGAGAATTCTGAGGGCCAGTTAGGTCAAGTAACTTGCTCAAGTTCACAGAGTAGTCAGAGAGAAACGGCGAGTAGAATGCAGGCCTCCTGACTTGCTTCTAGCTCAATGCTCTCTTTTCTTTCCTGTTTCTGAAGAGAGTGACGGCAATAGGGAGGGCATAACAGTAAGATCTATAATCTGGAATTTACACTAGTATAGGCAATATGGTGTAAGGGCTGTAAGCAGAAACTCTGGAGCTGATTGCCTGTGTTCAAATCTGAACTCTACCACTTAATAGCTCTGTGACTTGTGCAAATTATTTAACCTTTCTGAACCTCTGTTTCTTCTATAAAATGAAAATAGTAATAGTACCCACTTCAAATGGGCTATATGTGTATTACATGAGTTAATAAATAAATAGTACCTGGTTCATAGTAGCTGCCATATAATGCTATCTCCTACTGCAACATAGTTATAAATATTATCCCTATTTTGAAAACGAGGACACAAGCCCGGAGAGGTTATATAGTTTAACCAATAGCACACCAAAGAGAGCCATGCTGGATTTTGGACTCAGATGTCTGCTCTAAATCATCCATTATACTATCTATCATCAGCTTCAGTTTTCTCTGACCAATATGCCTTGTTTACTTCTCTGGGCAGCCTGTGCATTCATCTTGATAAATATTGGTATTTCTATAGGTCTTAGATCTTTCACCTCTTTCTTTTAAGTTCTTAAACATTTTTCCTGTTTTTCTCCGTGAAAAGAAATATAAGGAATAGATGATATAAAATTCAAACTCACTAAGCTGACTGAATTACATTGGTAGGTAGTAACACTGAGTACAGAAAAGAATGCTTATCTTTGAAATGGGCAAAAGGCTTTGCCTTAAACAGTTTCAAACTTTAGTAAGTAAAAGTAATTGAAGTTCATTTGAAAAGAAATAGTGTTTGACCATGGGCTTCATGTATAGGCCAATAATGCTGAGAGAGCAGTAACACAGTGCTCTAATTGAATCATTTATACATAGTCACTAGAGCTTAGTATGTGTCTCCAAATGCCTTTCATTCAAATCTGTTGTCTACAGTTATTTAATGTCTTCAGCCTGGATCTGTTCTGCCCTTTATGAATTACCACGCTTTATATAAGCTATTAACACAAAAAAGAATCTTGATCAAGATTGTGGAAGGGCCTGTCTGGACCCTGGGTTATTTAAAGAACAGTTGAAAGAACTGCTAATCTTTAGGCTGGAAACAGGAGCATAGTTGCTGTCCTTACTTGAATGGTGTTCAAGCAGAAAATAGATTAATTTTGTTTTGGATGGTTCTGAAAAACAAAACTAGATAGAAATTACAGGAAAAGGTTCTCAGTTTAGCATGAATCAATCAAATTAGACCACTAATGGTACCTGCTAAGTGCCAAGGGTTTACTCAGAAGTGAGTGAGGCAGGCAGAATCTCTGCATCCATGGAGCCTTAACTTATTATTTGATCACAGAGCTGCAGCCTAGTTTTGACATAAAAATGTAGAGAATATAGATGTATGCTATAGTCTACACTTTACAGATAGCCATATTTGAACAAGCCAGTTTTGGTTGACACAGTGTTTTATGGCATATGAGATTTTTCAAAGAGAGACTAAAAATAAGGAGTGCAAGTTTCTAATTCTGATCCTATGATGACTTATGTGATCTCAGGCCTCGTTGTTAACATCCAGTAAATGGAAACATTGAATTAGATCCTCTCTCTACTCCATGATTCTATTCAACTTTCATTTTGTCATATATCTGTACAGTCAAAAAATATAATCACATCTGTTCCTGAAGAACAGGACAGATTATTATGAGAGGCCCACTGATTTACTATGTACTCAATTTGAGGATTTGCAACTAGATGAAAAAAAGTCATTTAGATTTTTTTTTATTTTTAATTTTTTAAAATTTTTATTTTTAATTTTTTTCCAGCTTTATTTAGGTATAATTGATATACAACACTGTGTAACTTTAAGGTGTACAGTGTTTTGATTTGAAATATATATATACAGTGAAATGATTGCCACAATAAGATTAAGTCAATACTTCCATCATCTTACATAGTTGCTTCTTTCTTTCTTTCTTCCTTCCCTTCCCTTCCCTTCCCTTCCCTTCCCTTCCCTTCTTCCCTTCCCTTCCCTTCCCTTCGCTTACCTTCTTTCTTTCTCTTTTTCTTTCTTTCTTTCTTTCTTTCTTTCTTTCTTTCTTTCTTTCTTTCTTTCTTTCTTTCTTTCTTTCTTTCTTTCTTTCTTTCTTTCTTTC
>NW_011908923.1:0-2130 GCF_000151845.1 Pteropus vampyrus
TTTGCTGGTAAAAGAAGAAATTGGCTGAACTTTCAACAATCTTGGGCTAATGTGAAATACTGAATACAGATGAGCCCCAAACACAGAGCAAATCTTTACTATTCACCAGTTCTCAGCCTTAGGACTTTTACCCAGTGCTCAACATAATGTGAGCAATTAAGTCCGGGCTGGAAGTCAAAGAGAGATCTCCAGTGGCACAGAAATCTTGAGGCAGGGCTGGAGAGTAGAGCAGAATATCAGTTACATGGTGCTTGGATATCAAGCCCAGCTGAAAGGAAGAATCTTTCACATCTCGAAATTTTTGAAACCAGTGTTGAATTAAAACTAAAACTACAACCTAACTTCAATTTAGCTTAATTTTAATCAGAGAGATCAGTCCCTCACCTTATCTGCTTGACAGAGGCATCTTTTATTTTATTTTTTTCCACGAGAGATAAATATTTTCCACTTTGGTCTTTACATTTCATTTATACACGTCTGGCACACACATCTATGAGACCTTCATAGAAGCAGGAAGCTGTGATGTATAGACAAAAGGAAACACTCAATGGAAAATGCCCCACAGATGACCCAGATGTAGAATTAACAGACAAAAGACTTTAAACAATCATTATAATTAGGATAAAGAAAAAGAAGAAAACAACCAATAAAAAGGAAAAAAAAATTAGGAGAAAACTTTAAAAAAGTCTTAGAACAGAAAAAAATACTTGAAATGAAAAATTCATTCAATGGACTTATCAGTAGAAATAAACATAGAAGAAAAAAAGAATAGATGAACTCTAAGAGAGATCAATAGCATATCCCAACTGAAGCTCAAAGGCAATAAGAATTAAAAAAAAAAATTAGAGCATGTAAGATCTGTGGGACAATAATAAAGTTTAACATACATATAATTGGAGTTCTAAAAGGAAAAGAGAAAGACAATAGTACAGAAAACATCTTTGAAGATATAATGGCTGGAGATTTTCCAGAATTGATAAACGACTTCAATCCATAAAACCAAAAAGCTCAGAATCTTAAGAAGAAAAAATAAAAAGTAAATTCCTAGGCATATCTAAACCAATAAAACCAATAAAAATGAAATATAAAATCTATAATAGCTAACAGAAAAGTTTATTATTGGCTGTCCAAGAGTCATACTTAATCAAGTATCCATATGTCCTTAACAGGAAATCCTGAATTTAATATAAAAATATTTTATACTTATGGAAATTTTCATTTTCATTTTTTGCCACACTTTTTTGCTCTACACTCTGGCCATACAATTACTTTTATTTCTAGCACTGAACAAAAGGTTTCTAGAAACATTGGTTCAGCAAACTCAACTTTTTTGCTCCTTGGTAGGGAGTTTCTTGCCTTCTTGCCTAACTGGCATCATATTGCCACTTTATAATTACCATATAAATTATAATTCCTTAACATCACATTAAAGGCTCTAATGTAGCCTCACCACAATATAACCTAGTTTTATTTCCTATTTAACATATGTTTAAATAGATGTTAATATACATACATACTCACAGATATTAAATACTGTTGTCAAAATTATTTTCTCAAATACCTGACCATATGCATACACACACACACATGCACACACACACAGTTTATTTTCTCAGAACAGCCCCTTTATCAGGAAATTCCTCTTCCCTCCTCACCCCAGGTTTTGTTCATTGTAACCAAAGAATCTCGGGGTCTTCAGTTTAAACAAGACCTTTGAAATGATAATTTCTAATCTACAGTTTCTCAAACAGAAATACATGCAGAGATACTGGTGTGGCCCAGACATAAGCTAGGGGACTTGCATGTTTTCATAACAACTACTAAGATATTCTATGAATTTTAAAGTCCTTAATACTTAGAGTAAATCATAACAATAATAACAAAAGAATTGTAAATATACAATGACATCGGAAAAGAGCATTTTGAAAATTTTGTCAAAAAATACAGACTAATGAAAATACTGGTGTTATATACCACACAAATTTTGAGGAAGTGTTATATTCAGTCTTTTGCTCAGACATACTTTCTATAATCTACAAGACAGTTGTTCATGCTCTACCTGAAAGCTTCACCGATGGAAATGTTCACCAGTTCATAAGGTAAATCAATCCATGGATGAACAGTTCTAAT
>NW_011908924.1:0-3782 GCF_000151845.1 Pteropus vampyrus
AGTGTACCAAGGTTGTCTTTATTTGAGCTATAAAGCTATGCAAGGGTTGCTCAAGGTTGCCAATTTTGAGGGAAAATTTTTTTCCCTCTCTACTTACTGTCAGTTGAAAACAAATGATTTCTTTGTAGTCTCCTGAGGAAAGAGATAGGTTTATTTCTAGTTCATTTGTGTGCTAAAGGTATAGTTCTTTAAGGACCTGGCTTTGTGGGAGGTCTCCCATTAAACTTCTCACCCTCGGCTTTGTCTTTTTTTTCCTATCTCTGTAAAACCTTGAAAACTGTGCTCAAATTCTCCTGTTTGGGAAAATGCCCTCAAGACAAAAGCCAGCTTCAGTATTTTTTTTTTTAATTTCTCTGTTTTTTTAAAAGTACGAATATGTTGTACAAAATCACAATCAAGCCTTCTAAGACTGATAAAAGACGACTCAAAAAAAGCTAAGAGACATTCCATTTTTAAAAAGCAGAAAGACCAAAAGCTTGATTGAGTGCTACCAGGAAATATGTCATAGTATGAATAATAAACTATGTAGAAAATATGTAATCTCTAGACAATTTTCTTAGTACATGATCAAATGACCCTTAGCCTCCACAAAAATATCTTTAAAAGTGTGTCCAAAGAAATATTTTTATTTCAAGGAAAATAGCATATTTATCTTTAAGAAGGTTAAATGGACCAAACTAAAATGTTTTTCTTGTTTGTTTGACAAGAATTGTATCTACCCTGCATAGTAACACAGTTTGGCATATTTGAAATAGAAATTCTGATTAAGACTTATATATGTCTTTGATTAATATAGAAGTGAATTGTTTAGTACTTTATAGGTACAATTTTTTTTAGTACCAAAAATAGACAATCTTTGGGTTCATATAAAAAGGAATAGTAATTAAAAGGTTCCTTAATGGTAAAACAATTGGAGGATAACTCTTTTGAACTTCATGTGTAACATCGGTAACCATATAGAGCTTCTGAAGATTTTTATATTACAGCGACATGCCATGTGTGGTTGATTAAAAATTGGTGTTAGTTATGTTGAATAAAAATACGAATCCGTCAAATGCTAAAACACAATCCATTCACTATTATTCTTCAGGAAAATTTAATTCAGTTCAACCTCTTCCAATCTATTCCATTGTTATAAGTATACAAACTGCTTATATTGTGAAAATTTTCATTTTCTTCAACCATTATTTTTGTCAAAAGGTAGTTTTATTTTTGTTCTTCTTTTCCTTCTTCTATACTTCTCATTTGTCAAAATGTCAACCCTTAATTCCAGCTGCCTTGCTTATTTATCCTTTAAATCTTAACTTATTCCTAAATTTACTTGTCCTTATTTTAACCACCATAGAATTCTATTATTTCTATTCCAGAAAATCTATTCAAAACATTGCAATCCCCATATGTGCTAAGGAAATATACATTGGCCGATTCCCAAATCTTTTTAGTTTTTTATCTTCGATTGCTTTTTCTCTCTGACTATCCTGTATAAAACAATTTCAGATTCACAGGTTTCTTAACTGAATTGACCTTGTTCTGTTAACAGAAGCCCCATTCCTTTCTGAGATGCATTATAGCTGCCTCCTAGCCTAATAGAATTAAAGTCACATATAGTTGCAGGGTGAGCAAGTTACATGAACGGATTGCTCTTTGTATATTACCATTTATACTAATTGAAATAGTATTTTTTATTTTTAATTATGCCTATTGATGAAGTCTGGCATGAGTGATCCACTGCAAAAGTCATTAGAATCAGGCTTTTTGCATTAAAAAAATATATATATATTAAGAACAATTATAACTGTGAGAGTATTCCAGAAAGCTGCAGAAGCAGAATCTCACTATAACCAAGTTCTGCAAGCTGAGACTTAGCAAAGCTCTGACTCTTAAGCTTCTTATACTGTGTGACGACCACTCTGGCTTTCACAACACCGCACCTTTTTAAGCATTTCAGCAAAATAAAAAAGACAGACAGAAGCTGCGTGCAGCAGAGGAATTCAATACCAGCATACTAACTCATTAGTTAATAACAAAACAAGACACAAGAAGTGCCAGATAGGATAAGAATCCTCTGTGGTTAATCCATTCTTTACACTATTAAGTAACCTGCTATTTATTTTTTTATCAAATGCTTACTTTTTCTTTCAGTTTCATCAAGCAAACCTAAATCAGAGAGGAATAGCTAGTGGAGAGAAGTACAAATGACTAGAAAGAACAAAGCAAGGTCTTCTAAGTTTTTGAGCAGGAAAAAAAAAGAAAGAAAATTGAAATAGCTATGAATCAAACACATATGCAAAAGAAAACTTGCCTCCATCAGCAAAATGCACAAATTAATAATTTACCAGTAAGTAGTAAAGGCATTTATCACAGAAATAGCAATAAAATTATTTCCTCCCACCATGTTCATTTTCTTTAAAAGAGAAAAAAGGCATTTCCTTTACATGATGTCTTAAAATCATCTCTGGCTTAAAATAATGGCAATTCAAGATTCAAGGCCAAAGGTAAAGACAAGACTCATCGGTAATACAGAGAGAGTCCCTAAAGTATATTCTATCCTGGATATTGATTTTATTTTATTTTTTACAACTATCAACAGATGATTCAGACATGAATGAAAATTATCTCTAAATTTTCGTATTTTACTTAAGAAGCAAATAGTTTGATTCCTTTACCATTCACACTTCTACATATATAATCAAGGGAAAAATGAATGATACAAGCATACATATGTGTGTGCAAAATTAATTTCTAATAAATTATAAATTTTATCTTACATTATTTGGCTATGACACACCATGAATTCAAGATCCAGGAAAAAAATTTTTAGTAGTCCTCCAATTTAGTTTGCTAATCTGGGAGCTAATCTGAGATTTTTAATTTTATCTTTAAAGAATATCGAAGAATGAAGATTTTATAATCCTCAGTAGTTTATATTAAAATGTTTAATCACCTTTTATTTGAAAAAGTTCTTTCTTAGATGAATTGAAATTTCTTCCTGCAATTTCAGGTCATTTAATTTACTCTGACCTTGATGTTGACAGAGAGGTGTTAACTAGACTACCTATAATGACCATTTATATATTAGAGCTAATTATTAAGTCACCTCTTAGCCCTCTAGCTTCCAGAATGCAAGTTCTTTAGCTTTTCTGAGAAGATCTATGTCCAATTTTTTCTAAGTCAATCTCTCTCCCCCCTTCCATTCCTCTCTATTGTTTGCTTCATTTTTCTCAGTCTCTGAAGCTTGTTTACATTTTCTTTATAAGATTATCATAACCAGTGATTATTACTTCCCAGATTTTATAACCCTTAGTTTTGATTTGCATGCCAGTATCTTACTTTTAAAAATACTGCACCTTTTCATTCAGGAAAAATCCCTTACTTTATTATATGTCAATAGACTGTAACTCAAATCATATTTCCAATTGAAACAGTGGAATAGGTAATTAATTAAAGAAAGTATCTTGGACTAGTAGAAAGATCATGAGTTAGAAACAATGAGACGTCAATCCCAGCTCTGACCACTGGGAGCCTAAGAACATCATTAAACCCCCTGGGCCTCTGTTTACTCTTATGTAAATTAGAGATAATATCTATCTTATAAAGGTGGGAGGTTAAATGAGATTATTAAGTGCCTGTTCAGTGGCAAATAGATCGTCAAAGAAAAATTGATATTATTATTCCTACTACTAGCATTATTGCCATTATATACCTGAACAGGAGCCTGTGGTCCAATTGTTTTATAAAAATAATCACAAGAGCTATAGTTAACATACATATATACATATATA
>NW_011908925.1:0-2671 GCF_000151845.1 Pteropus vampyrus
ATTATAAATCCCAGAGTGTCAATAACAATATAAAATCAATTAAAACATATTTCATGTTACTAAATAGTTCTGATAGTTGCTTTCATTACTTTGTAGAGTTATAATTAGTCTTCAGAATACTACATTTTGAATGGACAAACTTAAGCACAAGATAAAAAAGTATGTTTGTTTTTTAAAAAAACAAAAACTGTTTTTAGAAAGAACAAGGAGAATTAAGGGGCTAATCCAGGCTTGGCTTAACTTCTTGTTTATCAGCCATGTAAACTTCCATATAATGTATTCTTCATGGCATTGTTGAAATTAAAACTGTAAGATTTTTTCATATTAAACCAGATATTTAAATATAAAAATTATCTATTTCTTGATATCTATAACTCCCATTCAAAAACATTAAATATATTTTAATTAAAACAAATTTAATTGCAAACTATTCCTGATAGTTTAAATGTTACATGTTTATACCCCTTTGAATTTATTAATCATTGCTGGGATAAATGTAATTAAATTTGGTTACACAGTAAAACGGTGGCCTGGTCATGTACTTACTTTACTTTAAATGCATGCCTATTTTAAATAACACTTATAAGTATAAGGATTCAAATCCAAAGAATAATTTGTCGAATGTAAGACTATACCATGAACTTCATAGTTGGCTAAAAATCACTGGATTCAAAATCATTCAATTGCCTGCACGAGCCAGAATTTGGATCAGATTTTTGGAAATGTGGTCTACTATTAAACCTCTGAACTGAAATTTAGTAAAGAAAAACATAGAGGAACTAAAATCAATGTGAAGAAGAGAGAAAGAATAATATTTTCAAATTATAAAGGAGTTGTGTTCCAATGGAAATGATTATTCCTTAAGTATATGTAGTCCTTGATTGTATCATAAACTACCTTTCTCTAAACCTAACAGCCACACAGTAATGCCTACCCCAGCATGCTGCCAGAAGCATGGAACAACCATGCTGCCTCAGAAAGACTCTTACACAGAAGATGGGGAAGGCTGATCACAGTACTCTCACATCTGCCTGTCCAGGCCTGAAATCTGAAGACTGCAACATGTTTTACCCAGCCCTTGGTCTCAAGCCAAGAAGAATCCATGATCATCATGGTATACCAAGAGTCCCTTTCCCCATCAGTGGGCACAACCCGGAATCTGTCTATGGTGTAACTTTTCCCTGGACTCACATGAGGACCGGAGTGGGGTGGTCTCTTCCCCAGTTCTAGATTCCCCTCTAGAACTTAACAACAGCACCGATTATCCTTTTATCTAGCTCTTTTTAGCCCGATTTCTTTGGAGGTGGGACCCTGATCCCTACACTAGCTGAGTTTTCTTTCTTGACGGATTTCTTGGGCAGTCAACAGAGGTTTCCTTTCAGTCTGAATGGATTCCTTTGGATCACTCCCTTCATCAGAGCACTATCACCTGTCACACGATCAACTACAAAAGTTTGCACACAGCTCCCACCTCTATACTTGCTTCCCTAGTTCACTCTCCACACCACAGCTGGAATGGTCTTAGCCACTCGTCTGCCTAAAATTCCTAAGAGGGTTCATCATTTCTCTCAAGATGAATTCCAACACCTTTACTCCTTCTTTAATTTCACTTCCTGTATTGCCCCCAGCCCAATCTCTATGCTCAACTCCTGTTTGGCTATTTTCACATCCCTGAACACAGGTCCCTCCTTGCTTTGTGGCCTCTGGAATTACCAGAAGCTGTAGAGACCTTAGCCTGAACCACATTCCTCACTGTGGCTCTAAGTTGGTTTTTCTAAAAACCACGTTCCCTAATACAAATTCATCTTTTAGACATTTTTTTAAAAAAAACACCCTATTGTTATTAAGCCATATATTTGATACTTTAAGATTTTTCTCCCCACTTGTCTTGGAATTCAAGTGAATTATTTATGCATCTCTATATTTTTAATTGCAGAATTCATGTAATATGAGGTTTTTAAAGATGTCTGTTATTGTTGTGGTTGTATTTACTTTAGAACAGTCAACCTTTAAAGGACTTTTTAAACTAGCAACTCAGACTTCTCAGCAGTATACAAGACAAGAAACACAATAACTTATTGTCTTTTGTATTTTTAAGCTTTGCCACTATTTGGTCAAATATTGGCTATTTAAGATAGCCAATATTTGACCGATATTTTAGTTAATGAATATTTTAGGATGAAACCAGGGAAACACCTTTAGATTTAAGAGTCATGGGAACAGTACTAAAAAAAGAAGTAGAGTGAGTGAGAAATGATTTAACCTATTATGCAAATGTGTAAATACATTAAGTATAAACTACTAAATTCAAGGAAAGTGTATTTATATGAATTGATTGATTAGTATTCTTTTTCTGTGAATGATATATGTATTTCGATTTTCACTATGGAACTACGAGACAGGTCTTTCATTGCCTTCATTTTAGAGAAGATGAAATTAAAATTTCTCTGGGAAATTTTAAAGAGGAGATTCTATTAGATCTAAATCCAGAAAATATGTCACTCAACTACAGTGAGTAGAGGTATGATTTGAACCAATGTCTTTCAAGAAGCTCACTATTTCCATTGTGTAGTCCATGAGCCTTGAACCCGAATGATGTCATGAATCCATGAGTCCAAATGATGGAGCAGAAAATGTCACCACTGATGTCTGCTTCATATTTTCATAGTTG
>NW_011908926.1:0-1583 GCF_000151845.1 Pteropus vampyrus
TTTTTTTTTTGCTTCTACTTCAATTACATCTGTTGGCCAGTGTATAGGTTTTCCTGGTTCACTAAGAAATAATATGGGACCAGAACTCAAACATGCTTGACAGGTGTGTGGTGTGGCTGATTAGAATGCCCCTTTTAATGGAGTGACTGTGGGGACAGCAAGCCACAGATTTCATATTAACTCTCAATCTCAGCTTTGTATTAGCTCTCAAGTTGTTTATTATGGTTTCCAGGGTTCTGTGTGGTTTGCTTAACTTTTGGCATTCTGACATTAGTGATTTGACCATTTAAAGGTTGGTTTGACCCAGGCACAAAGCAAGCTGACAGTCTAATTTCTTTCATGCCACCTGAGGTGCCCTCTGAATTGCAGTGGGGGAAATTCAACACTAAATTGTTTTCGTAATTGTTGATGTGTTGAAGACTTGTGATTTACATCTTCAAAATCAGGCGAGAGAAGCTTCCAGCTGGCTAGGACTTCAACAGAGTAATTCAGAACTTAAGTTGTGGACCCATGACAAAGTGGATCCTATAGCTCTTCGCTGGTTAAACAGAAATATCAGAGAGGATTAGATGGTTTCTTAAAAATGTAAAAAGGAAGGATGTAGAAAAGGGAGAGAAGGAAAAAGGGATGGGAAGAGAAAGAAAGAGATAGCAAGTGTTCTTATGCATAAACATTTTCTCATCTTAATAATAGAAAAGGTATGGAGACTTTTTTACTCTTGAATCTGCCTCTGATGCTAATCATCATTTAAAATTAGTTATTGGTAACTAAGTACAGTACCTCATCTTTGCCTTTAATATCAGTGAAGTTGTAATAAGATGTAGAAGGACTTGAAAGAGCACAGACAGTTCAGGTTTTAGGGGAAGGTTTTTAACATGTGCCAACTTGGAGTTAAGAAATCTTCATTCAGTTCTAAACTCTTCAGTTAATGATGGTGTGTAAATTTTTTAAGTTCTCAGAGCCTTAGTATTCACATTTGCCAATTGAGAGGGTAGACTAAATGACACTTCAGACTTCCAGAAGTTCTAATGAAAATGTTTTATATTATGTTATCCTATCATATTCTGTTTTTCATGTTCTTAAAAGTCATTCACAGATGGGAAAATTATATAATTTATCATCCAAATCAGGAACCTTTTGATATCCTTCAAAGTCAGAATGAAATATTACTTTGTAAAAGTTTTGACCTTTTAAAATGTTTGAAACATCACAGAGGGAGATGGGATGTAATTTAACTAATATTTCTTATGGAATTCGGAAATAAAAATTTCACTGCTAATCAAGAACACTCTATTTACGTATATGTTAGCACATCTGCACCCCAGCCATAACAGTGTTGGGAGTCATGCCTGGAGTTGCCTTTCAAGGGGCTCCTTTGCTCAGAATCCACCTTAGTGCATCCCTCCCTCCCACCATGGGGTCAAGAGACCCTCCTTGGGGCTCCCACAGTAGCTAGTGCATTGTTTTATAATTGTTGGTTTGCTTGTCTCTCCTCTCCATAAGACTGAGGACAGAATCTGACTGTTTCATCTCTGTTGCCCGGGACACGGTCTTCAGGGCTGAGAGACAAGTGAGGCATCTAG
>NW_011908927.1:0-1344 GCF_000151845.1 Pteropus vampyrus
AGACGACTCACCATTGTTGACTTTCGAAACATTTCTTAGGAAACCTGGGTGACTCCCTCCAGGTCCAGAGGACGTGTTGCAAACTTAGCTGTAGCAGGTGCTTTCTCTTTTCCGTGATCCAGTGAGAACCGGACTTGAATGAGACAGGCCTCAGCCAGCTTCCAATGGAAGTGGGCAGTGGAAAGGGAGAGGGCTGCTTCCTGCTCAAGGAAGGGTCACACACTTTTCCGTGAAAGGCCAGGTAGCACATAAGCTGGGCTTTATGAGACTCTGTGTCACAAGCACAAAGGCAGCCATAAGCAGTATGTGAACAAAGGAGGGAGGCTGCCTTCTAAAATGTACAAAATAGGCTGCGGGCCACATTTGACCTACAGGCCGTTGTGATCCGAGCCTTGGGCTGTGCTTCCGCTGCTACCCTGCCACTCAGTAGTGGCGGAACTCCTCCTGAGGCCTCTGGGTGCTGTTCTGCTCTCCTCCTCAATTTCCCTCCAGGTCAAACCGGAAGAACATCACCTATCCTCTCAAGTTTTCAGGTCTCCCATCTCAGAGTCATGGGAAATAAACAAGATAACTCAACGTGAGGCCGGTAGCCCAATGCTCACCACATAGGCAATGCCCACTCATCGTAGCCATTTTTCTGGCCACAGTTCCCAATAGTGTACTAATCCAATAACTCTATTTGTACAGTGAGAATGGAAGGAAAACTACCTACTGTGTAATTTTTCTCCTTATTATCTTCCTTCAGGTTTGTTTCTCAAAATTCAGATTATTTGCATTCACATCGCTCCTTCTCCAGAGGGCTCAGAACCTTTACAGATGAAAGCCTGTTCATCCTTGCAAATACACTTGTTATTGGCTCTTTAAATATCTGTTTCTCATCATCTCACACAAGGAGAAAAGTGTGTGGAGAATTGAGCCAGAGGTGGGGAGAAAGTAATGAAAAATAATTCAGGAGTTGATTTTCCAACTGGGATGGGCGGTGCTGGGGGAGAGAGATGTAGGTGGTAGAAGTTGGAGCAATCAAAGGGAATTTTTGCCAGAGAATATGAATGTTGCTCCAGAATACATGCCTCCATCCATCCATTCATCCATTCAATATTCGCTGGATAGCTGCTATTGTCTGGGAAGGTGCTTTTAAAAGGGATTTAACCCCTACTGATGTATTACCTCTCTCTTCTGGCAAACCACAGCCTCATTAGCATGCAGCCCTTGAAAGCTGCCACAGAAGCCAGATTCCAAGCCAGGAACCGACCTGCCTGTGGGAGTTGAGTCTCTTTAGCTGGAGAACAATCTGAGAAACTGGCCCCCAACTACAGGTCACCAATAGTTGCCTGTGGGAGACAA
>NW_011908928.1:0-2024 GCF_000151845.1 Pteropus vampyrus
TAAGAAATACTTTTAAAAAAAATAAAATTAAGTCACAATGGTATACTGCAACCTACATAAGTTTTATACTAGTTAAGATTATTTTTATTCATATGAAATAAAAAACTCCTTATTATAATAACTTATTGTTCATTTTAAGATTTCTATAGGAATTGTATTATTTTATTTACCATAAAATTCACTTAATTTTACATATATAAAATAAAAATATAATTCTACACTTAAAGCTGGAATCTATTTTGAAAATTATACGGTAGCTTTTATATAGTCTCATTAAATAGCTACTAATACCGTTATTTAACATCTAATTGTCTAACCAAATTAAGAGTGGCTTTAAATTGGAAATAATAAGGAAAATTGTCCACATATTGACACTGCATTTGAAAACATGTTTATCCTATCAATAATTTTTTAAATCAATATAGCTTATTTACTTGCAAATGAAGTACCATTCAAAAGTTAATTATTTTAAAGACAATAATTGCATAATTTACATTTGAAAGAATTCTCTCTTAGACTTACAGGTTAGAAGCAAGTGTTTAGTTTGCAACACACTTGCTAAGGATTTTAAAAGTAGTAAGTCCAGTATTAAAAGGCTCAAGTCAGACTGTCCTCAGATCAGTCAGGTGGTCATGTGGTTGCTAATACTGAAAAATGAAACAGACTATGCTTTTAAAAAATGGACCCTCAATAAGTAAATAATGTAACCAACAAGAAGTTGAAGTTAGCATTAGAAAGTAGCGTTTAGTTTTCTAGTATTTTTAGTTTTTAATTTTCTTGGACATTTGAACTGATTTTGCTAATATGTGAATATCTGGATTATATAAAAATAGCAAATCAGGTACCATAAACACGTGAAGCACTTAAAATTTTTTTCTTATTGAATATTTAACTATAAAATTAATTTTAATAAAAGTTTCACAAGGTTTAATGAGTTGTGGGCTTTCTTTTTTTTTAAGTTCATATCCTTTGAAATTATTGTATCAAATATATCAATAAAATACTTAAAAATTAAGTATAGACACTGCATGTTAGTACCTAAAACACCTGAAGTATGTTTGGAAAGCATTCACTATTATTGTTTTCAACTCGAATATCTGAATTAAGAATATAGATAAAAATATTTTTAAATTTTTGGCAGAAAAAAGATTTTAAAGATTAATTGTACTATCTTCCTGATTAAAAATTTTGAAGCCCTAATTGTAAATTGAAGTAATAATACAAAAATTTTGAAATCAACATACATTTCCCTGAATGTGGATCTTATTTTTGCACCTTTTTCTAAAAGCAAAATTTTCACTATTTTTAATTTTTTTTTGGTAAAATCACTTTATTCATACCAGTTTCCAAAACATATCTTCAGTCTAATGAATTGCTAAACTTGTACTGAAACACACCTCCCAGCACCCCCATTCTCAGTACCAATAATAATAAGGGAAGCAGGGAAACACTTACCTAATTTTATTATGTTAAAATAATATTCAGGTGCATATTCTGAACCAACTTAGATGACAGTTGTAGCCCTATTCTTTTTATAATGTTTATCATGCCAGTAACATTCAAAACCTACAATTTCACCTTTGCTTCAAATATTAAGTCCATCATATTAATAGAAAAATCTATTGTAAATTCATTTCATTTCATCATCTCAGAAGTAGTCAGACAAGTCACATGAAAATGGGAAATGTTTTAAAATAATTAATTTAGGGTTAAACATCTCATAAAGAATAGCATAGTAGGATGCAGGTGGAGGTAGGGAGGTAGGAATTACATTTTATATATGCTATAAGATAATGAAACTCAAATTATGTTTCAATCCATAGTAATTAGACAAAATACAAAGAATAATTTTAGTTTTAAAATGTACATGTGTATAATATCTTTATTAATAAAGTTTTCCCATCATAAAGATCGTGAGATTAATTTATGGATTTCCATAGAACATTTCAATAATGGCTATAAAATTGATATAATTTAACAGAGATAAGTTCACTTTTATAGGGTTGAAAATCAATAGAATAGTT
>NW_011908929.1:0-1796 GCF_000151845.1 Pteropus vampyrus
GATGATGCTGGGACAGCTGGATGGCCACAAGGAAAAGAATGAATTTGGACCCCTACCTCACATCATAATCAAAAATTAACTCCAAACAGACCAAAGACTTAAATCGAAGAGCTAAAACTATAAAACTTTTAGAGAAAAACATAGATGTGAATCATCATGACCTTGGACTAGGCAGTGATTTCTTAGATGTGACATCAGTGTACAAACGATAAAAGAAATGGTAGAGGACGTGGTTCACTAGTGCGGTGTGAGCACGTCTGCTTTACACACAGAAGGCCCTGGGTTCATGTCCCAGGGGAGCCAAACAGTCCATGGTCTGTGGCCACGCCACCCTGAACAAGCCCGATGTCTGATCTCGGAAGCTAAGCAGGGTCGGGCCTGGTTAGTACTTGGATGGAAAACCACCTAGGAAGACCAGGTGCTGTAGGCATAAATAATAATAATAATAATAATAATAATAATAAGTAGATAAATTAGACTTCATCATTAAAGGCTTTTGTGCTTCAGAAACCTTTTTTAAAACTGCCAGGCAGCCAGGTAGCTCACCGTTGCTTTCAGACAAAGTCAAAACTGTGACTCAGGCCCGCCTGTCCACTTGCCACGCTTCACGTGAGCCACGTGATTTGTCCTTACTTCCGTGGAGGCAGCTGCCGCTGCCGCTTGCCTCTCTGTGCCTCTGCGCGTCCCCTCGGTCCCGAATGTCCTCCCTTCTCCGCCAGCTCTTGCTTTTACCCTTAAAGCTCGCTCCCTCCAGACCCTCGTGGCTTTCGCCATTTGGCTCTTCACGTCTCAGTCTGGGTCATGCCGATTGTCCTGTTTTGGCTCTCGTTGTCTGGGCAGTGCCAGGCTTCCCCAAGGGCGGTCATCTGCCTGGTGGCATAGGTGAGGCTGGCCCTGGTCCCTTGGGCGTCCCCTGCTGAGGGCCGTCTGAGTGGGAGGCAGGATGCCCTTCCACCTGCTGCTCTGGCTCCGACAAGCTCTGCACCTGGAGCAAATCACTTGTTTTCCTTGTTCTTGTGCTGCTTCTGTCTCCAAGTGACCTGGGTGGGGCACATCTGAGCCTGCCTGGTGGACCTGTGGACTCGGTCCCCGCTTTGCTCCCCGCCCGCGTCCCCTCACACCTGCCAGAATCCCCAGCGCTGGCAGCCGCTCCCATCCCAGCCCAGGACCTCTGATAGCGTCTGGCAAACAGTCGTGCGCACATTGGACATCCAGGTTCCTCTGATGGCCCTTGCCCTTACGACGCTGATGGTAGGAGTTTCCCAGTTGCGGTGGCCTCAGCCAGCTTCTCAGCTGACCAAGTGGACAGTCCACCCCGAGCCTGAGACACTTGGGTTTGGGGCCACAGCCCCTCTCCTGGGACTGGTGGGGTCAGGAAGTGCGTGAACAGCGTTCAGTACCTGTGTGTACCAGGGGTTCACACGTGTTATCTTACTCAAGCCTGACTATGTTTACCATCCTTACTGGGTATTGTTTTTTTTATTATTTTCTAAGGAGGAAACTGAGTCAGGGAGCTTAAGTAACTTGCCTGAAGTAAGAGAGAGAACATTGCTTTCTATTTTTTTTCCGTTTGTTTGTTTGTTTGTTTGTTTGTTTGTTTTTTGCTTGAAAGCCCTGCTTTTCCAGCACATTGGGTCACCTTCCTTCCCCAGGCTGCTTTTGGCATGTCAGGAGCCTCTTGTCACCATCGGGGACCTAAGACTCATAATTAAGTAAAACCTCGTAACTTCCAAACGGCTCGTTCTTTGGGCCAGTTTGGGGTACCAGTTTTTGACATTCTCCATCCTGGTAGGTGG
>NW_011908930.1:0-2149 GCF_000151845.1 Pteropus vampyrus
ATAAAGATCTTATTTTAAATATTGAAGATAACGAATTTAAAAGAAATTGAATTAGCTGATACCAACAGAAGAGCATTCTAATAAAAGCACAAATATATTCTTAGGAAGAACTCTTTAGTGGGGCTGATACATTGATTGACTCATGACTGGGACATTCAAGAGGATAGGGAGTTCAGCCTTCCACACAGATGGAGGCAGGGCTGAAAGATGTTAACGATATCAAATTTTAATGATTCTGCCATTATTTCTGTCTCCCAGAACTGCTTGCTTTTGTGTTGACTTTACTCTTTAGTAGGCTTGCTCCACATAGTGCTGAGGTGGCACCAACACCTCCAGAGATACATGGTTCTTATTGTTTGCTAGTTTGGCAACACCCCTCTCTCTTCTATTATATATATGTGTGTGTACATGCACCTATGTGTGCGTATATATGTGTGCATGTGCATGCATATGCGAATGTAAATATGTATAAGTATAGATATGAATTATAAGTGTAAATATTAATACATACACACATTCACGTATGTGTGTTATAAATTAGCTGGCATTGCCTAAGTCTTTTATTCAGTGTGGCTAGATTTCTGATAGGCTTAATATGGTCTGTGTGCCACAGTGGTCAGCCCTGTATCACAGCCACCCCTACATACAAGGACAATCAGCCATTATGACTAGTAATCCTGCCCATACCATGTGTGTAGGGTGTGGAAAGGTTAAGAATACCATGCATCCCCTAAAATATTCCAAATGCAATAGTATTTGTAGATCACTAAGCACACCTCTTAACTTGTTATCAGAATTTTGGTTAATGTGATTATTGTTTCCCAACTTCATATATTTATTTTCATACCTATGGCCATAAGTGTCACCTGAGGTAGACATTAAAATGGCAAATTCTGATTCCTGTATCAAAAAACATAGAAAGATGTACTACTAGTCTGATGCCAAAATCACATATCAACTTCTGTAGAAAATATGTACTTTGCAAGTGACTCACTTTCTTAAACTTTGTGCAAAGGTGAAATTAAGAAGTGTTTATTCATAATATGACCTGAAGTAGTCTATTATATAACATTACTCCATTTCGTGTTGCTTCATATGAAGTTTGGAGTAAGACAAGATAAAGAGGAGCGTAGCTAATTTGATGTGAATGCAGAATCAGAATTTATCATTAGATACTTGTGTATTGGGTATCTCTTCAGGTCATTTCTTCAAGATTTGGGAAATTCAAGTTGTAATACCCTTGAACATGGCGTCATTCTTAAAAGAAAAAAGATAATTTATTAACCTTAAAGTAAGGATAATAGTAAGATGAAAACAAAACAGCAAAGAAAGGCTGATGCTGTCTATAATGTGAAAAGACTCAAGGTCTTTAAGGCTGTAGAAAATGAATTCTCTGTGTCTCTTGATTTTTATCATAGATTTTTATCATCTTTATTAATAAGGGCATGAGTTTATGAGTAGGCAGTGGGATATATCTGAAAGAAGCTAGTTTAAGTTGGGTTGAAAGGTAAAGCCATTCTGAATACCTTTGGAATAAATGAAAAGAGATAATCTAATTTCTAGGCTGTTTCAGGAAGTACTTTTTAGGTAAAGAACAGTATGAACATTACAAAGAAGAAACAACTCAACATGTCTGAGAACAAGAAGGAAGACAACATAACAGGAATTAGCTGATGAGAGAGAAAAGGGTACAAGATAAGGCTGGTGAGGTAAGCAACTGGCAAATCATGTGGAATCTTACAGGTCAAGGAAAGAATTTTGGATTTTATTGTTGAGACATGAGAGAATGTTAGAAGATTTTAGGTAGAGAATCATATACTTGTTTATATTTCTTAAAGTTTTCTATCCTTGTTAAATGGAAAATTGATTGAGGAAGGACACCTAGTAATAAAGAGGTAAAAGTGAATGAGCAGTGAAGATGGCTAAAGGACAAAAAGCAGGGTTTTGTTTTTGTTTTTGTTTTTGTTTTTCACTTAGATGCAGGATCTAAGGGGAAAAAGAACAAACTAATCAAAAAAAGACTCACAAATATAGAGGACAATCTGGTGATGGCCAGAGGGGAGGAGGGTTGTGGGGCTAGAAGAAAGGGATGAAGGGTTAAAGAAGTACAAATTAGTAGTTGATAGATGGTTATGGGGCTGAGGAGCAC
>NW_011908931.1:0-2286 GCF_000151845.1 Pteropus vampyrus
AAATTATTTGTAAGTAAATTAAGTTTGCTCATTTCTAATCCCTAATAGAAAATAAAGTAACACTAAATAATAAAATAAATGTTACATTAATTATATGTATATTAAGAACTGTAACTTCGGTTATATGGTAGATATTACAGCATAACTTCAAAAGCTCAATCTATGCCTTTACAATGTTATCTAAAATAGTCAGTGTTACTTAGTATAGTAATTGAGTTAATGTCTTTTGTTAACCATGGTGCTTTTCTTTTTTTTTTAATTGTATTATTTTATTTTAAAAACATTTCCAACCCAAAACACTCTCTTATCTGAAATTAGTTTCTTCTTTTTATTAAGATTTTATTTTATTTTTTATTATAGTGACATTGGTTAACAAAATCTAGCAAATTTCAGGTATACAACTTAACAGTAAGGCATATATATATACATATTACATTGTACATTCACCACCCATGGTTATATTTCTTTCTGTCACCACATATTTGACCCATTATACCCATCTGCCTCCTCCCTCTCCTCACCCCCTCCCCTCTAGTAATCACTAGTCCATTGTCCATGTCCATGGGTCTCTGTTTGTTTGTCCTGTTCGTTTGTTGCTTTTAGGTTTATATCACACATATATGTGGTTTTCAACTTTTTCTGTCTGGCTTATTTCGCTTATATGATTTTCTCAAAGTCCATCCACGTTGTCGCAAATGGCAGTATTTCATCTCTTCTTATGGCTGAGTAATATTTCATTGTAACCATGGTGCTTTTGCAGCTAAAACTCTGCCTAAAATTAAACTCCTTAGAATTAGACTTCATTGATTTTACCATCACTGATAATAAAGGAAAACTGCTTGGTTACTTCTAAAGTTTTTTGGAGGGAAAAATAAATTTTCTTTTAATATACTATATTTTGATACTTAATTCCTTTTTTAATTCAATTGGAGAGTTGGTAGCCTTGTAAGTAACTGAATAAACTAATTTTGATATTTTTCTTCTTAATACATGAAGAGAATACTTAAATATAATGTTAATGTATGTTGAGGCTTCGATAATGCTTCTGACCCTCTATCTTTGGGCATGAGTTATGAGGTCCCCCATTTAGTCCTCAAGAGGTGTTTTGCTGGTTCCCTTCATGCCAACTCGCTCCTGCTCTCAAAGCCTAAGTTGATTAGATAATTTCAACCAGACACACTAAATGTATCAAAAACTTTAATATCAGGTTGCCTTACAAAGAATTCATGAATTAAATATTCTTACTTAAAAGTAACAACTTAGTCGAATGTTGAATTTTAATTTATGAGACACTGGTACATAATTTCATAGTTTATAAAGAAAAGTAGCATATTTTAAACATTAATAATCTTTAAATCATTTAGAGTATAAACTAACTCTATTCACACAAAAAAGAATTCAGTATTACTGATATAATTTATTTTAGAAATCTCTCTTTAAAATAAATGTCATGATATGTCACATCGTAATTAGATAGGCATAAATCTGTATCGTGTTCTAAATATAGATAATTTATAATTGCTCCTAGGCAATTTATGGTTGTTTTCATTTTTTCACCGAATTTTTATTCGGTCTATCTTTTTTAGTATTTTGATAACTAGGATAAAGTTCAAATAATAGTCACTTTTATAATAACAATAACACGTTATTTCAATATTCTTTCTCAGAGGGTGTACAAACTAAATATAAAAAGTTAAACCTAGAAGCAAAATTAATTAATTTTATGGGATAAAAGCTTAATATAAATGATTTTTTTTTTAATGATGGACTTTTACATCTCTGCCTTCTTCAATATCCATATGTTAATATTCTCATCTCCCCATTTCTTGATTGATGCATACCATTAGACTATACAATTTACTAGGCTCACAGTTTTAATAGATTTAATTTTTTTAATAATCTGTCACAATATATCTCCTACACAACCATGGATATAGTAACTGCTTTTGAAAACATGAAGACTGCAGACTAAGAATACAGAAATGTATGAATTATCAACCATACAATCATTTTTAATAATAATCATAATCTATGAGCTTATAAAAAGACAGAAAAGTTGCTAGATTTACTTTTAATCCTCTATGTGCGTGTGTGAGAGAGAGAGAAACTGAGAGTGAGGACAGATGGGATAACATCAATGCACCCATAAATGTATATAAATTGTTTAAAATATCTGTATCGGAAAAATATGATGAACTTTCCCTGTGTTATTATATCACTAAGATTTCATTATTTTGATGAAATGCACTATGTTAATTCAAATGCAATGTAATCATAAGTAACACT
>NW_011908932.1:0-2374 GCF_000151845.1 Pteropus vampyrus
AGTTTAGGAAAACCCTGCATTGAGCAAATCTATCAGAACTACTTTTAAAACATTTACTTACTTTGTGTCTTTATCTCACATTTTAGTAATTCTTGCAATATTTCAAAAATTTTCATAATATATTTGTTATGGCGATCTGCGATCAGTGATCTCTGATGTTACTATTGTAATTGTTTTGGGGAGCCATGAACCACATCTGTATAAGACAGTGAATTTAATCCATAAATATTATGTGTTCTGATGGCTTCACCAACCGACGATCCCCCATTTCTCTCCATCTTCTTGAGCCTCCTTATTCCCTGAGACACAAAAATATTTAAATTAGGCAAATTAACATCCCTACTTAGACTTGGTCCCTAAGTGTTCAAATGTAAGGGAGTGTCGCACAACTCTCACTTTAAGTTAAAAGCTAGAAATGATTAAGCTTAGCGAGGAGGGCACGTTGAAAGCTGAGACAGGCCTTTTAAAGCTAGGGCTGTTGTGCTAGTTAGCCAAATTGTGAATGCAAAGGAAAAGTTCTTGAAGGAAATTAAAAGTGCTACTCCAGTGAGCACATGAATAACAGGTAAGCGGAATCCGTATTGCTGGTATGGAGAAAGTTTTAGTGGTCTGAACAGAAGATCAGACCAGCCACAGCATTTCCTTAAGCCAAAGCCTAACCCAGAGCAAGGCCCCAACTTGCTTCAATTCTGTCAAGGCTGAGAGAGGAGGAAGCTGCAGAAGAAAAGCTTGAAGCTAGCAGAGGTTTCGGGAAAGAAGGTGTCCCCATAAAATATGCATAACATAAAAGTACAAGGTGAAGCAGCAGTGCTGATGTAGAAGCTGCAGCAAGTTATCCAGATCTAGCTAAGATAATTAATGAAGACGGCTGCACTAAACAACAGACTTTCAGTGTAGACAAAACAGTCTTCTATTGGAATAAGATGGCATCTAGGGCTTTCATAGCTAGTGAGGAGGAGTCAATGCTTGGCTTTAAAGCTTCAAAGGACAGATTGACTCTCTTGTTAGGGGCTAATTCAGCTTAAGACTTTAAATTGAAGCCAATACATACTAAAAATATTAAAAATCCTGGGGCCATTAAGAATCATGCTAAATCTACTCTCTTCTTATGCTCTATAAATGGAACAACAAAGCCTGGGTGATAGCACATCTGTTTACAATAGTATGGTTTACTGAATATTTTAAGCCCACTTGTTGAAACCTACTGCTAAAAAAAAAAAAGATTCCTTTTAAAATATAACTGCTCATTGACAATGCACCTGGTCACCCAAGAGCACTGATAGAGATGTACAATGAGAATCATGTTGTTTTCATGCCTGCTAACACAACATCCACTCTGCGGCCCATGGATCAGAGTAATTTTGACTTTCAAGCCTTATTATTTAAGAAATACATTTTGTAAGGTTTTGCTTCAATTGATAGTGATTCCACCAACAGATCTGAGCAACGTAAATTGAAACCTTCTGGAAAGAATTCACGATTCTAGATTCTATTAAGAACATTTATGATTCATGAGAAAATGTCAAAATATCAACATTAACAGGAGTTTGGAAGAAGTTGATTCCAACCCTCATGGATGACTTTGAGGGTTTCAAGACTTCAGTGAATGAAGTAACTGCAGATGCGGTGAAAATAGCAAGAGAACTAGAATTAGAATTAGAGCCTGAAGATGTGACTGAATTGCTACAATCGCACGATAAAACTTGAACAGATGGGGTGTTGCTTCTGATGGATGAGCAGAGAAAGTGGTTTTTGAGATGGAATCTACTGGCGAAGATGTTGTGAAGATTGTTAAATGACAACAAAGGATTTCATTTAAAGGATTTATAATATTACATAAACTTAGTCAATAAAGCAGTGGTAGAGTTTGAGAGGATCGACTTCAATTTTGAAAGAAGTTCTCCTGTGGGTAAAATCCTATCAAACAGCATTGCATGCTCCAGAAAACTTGTTCATGAAAGGAAGACTCGACTGATGCAGCACACTTGATTGTTCTCTTATTTTAAGAAATTGCCGCAACCTTCAGCAGCCCACCACCCTGTTCAGCCATCAACATTGAGGGAAGACCCTCCATCAGCAAAAATATTAAGACTTGCTGAAAGTTTAGATGATGGTTGACATTTTTTTAGCAGTTAAGAATTATTTAATTAAGGTACGTGCATTTTTTAGACATAATGCTATATTATACATGTAAAAGACTATAGTATAGTGTAAACCTAGCTTTTATATGCACTGAGAAAGGATAGCAAAGGGAATTATGTGAATGGGAAATAAAGAATGGCCATGAGTTGATAATTATAGAAGCTATGTGACAGGCACACAAGAGTTCATTATATCATTTTGTCTACTTTTTTTTATTCAAAATGCCATACTA
>NW_011908933.1:0-2072 GCF_000151845.1 Pteropus vampyrus
TTTAAATGTTCAAGCATCACTGTGGCTGTAGGTGTGGGACTAGGCTTTAGGAGCAGAACCGGGAGAAAGGTGAGCATTTAGGAGTTCCTGCAATGTCTAGGTGAGAGAGGACACTGGCTTGGACTTGCTGGTGGAGTGGAGAGAGAGGCAGGCAATTTGAGACATATTTAGGAGGTCAGAAGTAGAGGACCTGCTGATAGACTGGAATGAGGAAGAGGGAGGGGTCAAGGCTGAGGCTCCGGCTTCCAACCTGAGCAGCCTGGTCATGGGTGGTGCCTTACACCAAGGTGGGAAAGACTAGTGGGAGGAAGGGGACGATGGGCGGGGGATGGGAATAGGGTGACTTCTTTAGGCTTGTCGGACTCCAGAATCAAGGAAGTCATCATTTCATGTTCCTTCCCAGCTTCTCCCTTTAGGCCTATTAACCCCATTTTATAGGCTGAGAAAACTAGGTTGAACACAGTGAGTTAAGAGTGAGGGCTGAGCAATAACACCAAGGAGCCAAGATAACGACAAGATAACCTCTCAGGATGCACTGAGAGTGGCTGGGAGTGTCCAATCCACGCACCCCGCCACCCCCCAGCCCCCCCTCCAATCCAACCGATCTTACTTGTTCCTCAGGGACAGAGCCACCTCCGCAGCAAAGGTCATCAGAATACACTGTCCCCAGCAGCCTCTCAGCTGTGATTTATTAGCTGGGTAATTATGGACACATCTGCATTTTCTTTATTGTGTTGGTGATGATCTGTGCACAGCCAAAGAACTAAAAATAAACAGCAGGTGGGCTGACTTGTTTGAAGCTGGGTCAATGTCTGTTTTCTCAAAGATCGAACCTCCTTGACATGGATGTAAAGTTATATGAAATAGGTCTGTGCATGGACTGTGGTCTGTGGTTCAAACACACAAGTGGGTAAGATTTGCACCGAAAATCTTAGCTGTAAAATCTGTCTCTCTTGCCTTGCCCTGCGCCCAGATCGTGCCTGAGCATAGAAGACATACTTGGCAGACCTCCCAGTTTGCCCTGGTGCTGCCCTGATTCTATTTCACCCCCTGACTTGACACATTGAGCAAATGGGCACCCTGTCCTAGGCCTTTCTCCACCTGGCAAATGACAGATGGAACAGAGGGCAGGGAAAGAGAGCAGGATATTGATCTTAACCGTTGTAGTGTCGTTATTCCCTGACAAAAAGCCTTAGAGCTGGCTCTTCTCTCTAATCCACTTTTCTCCAAGTGGAGGGGCCAGTATTCCAGGAATAATGAAGCCAGAGGATTAAAAACAGAGCATCACCTTTTACTAAAATAGGAGTAAAATATAGAGTAGAATGCAAAATTTGGATGAAATTTTTAAAATTAAAAAAACCAAACTGCAAAAAAAGTCCCAGTTGTGACTGCTGCTGTAAATCAGGCAAACCAACCTGGGGTCCAAGTTCATGCTCCTCTGGCCTAGAGGAAACTCTGCTCCATCAAGTCCTCCTCGGCAAATTCGATCTCCTAGGGACTCAGCTTAAGCCAGAGATATTTTGGCCTGTGACAGATGTCACAGATGGTTTGTGACAGAGAGATGAAAAGACAGTTTTCCAAGGCCTTAATCTTGCCCCATTCCTCCCAACCAGAGATTAAAACGCATGGGTACCAACCCCCAAGCTCAAGACCCCTGGCAGTGAGACCAGGTGACCACTGTGTATGCAGAGCCATCTCTCTTGTGGGTCCCACTTACAAAGTGGTGACTCCAAGAAAAGGACCCTGTGTAATCTACTTCCTAACACTCAGAGTGGACGTCTCCAGCAGACAGAGTGCCTAAGATCCTGTCATGGTTACCCAGATGTTTGGTTAAACATTATTCTGGGTGTGTCCTGAGGGTGTTTCTAGATAAAATTAACATTTGAATTGGTAGGCCCAGGTAGAGAAGACTGCCCTCCCCAATGTGAGTGGGCCTCACCCAATCTGTTGGAAGCCTAAATAGAACCCAAAAGGCAGAGTCAGGGAGAATTCAAGCTCTTTTTGCCTGACTGTCTTCAAGCGGGGGACACTGTTCTCCCACCTTCAATCTCTGACTCGGACTGGAACTTAAA
>NW_011908934.1:0-1072 GCF_000151845.1 Pteropus vampyrus
ATATTTGTTAAATGGAATAACAATCCTCACGGGGAACAGAACGCTTCCTCAGAAAATCTGAGCCTCTGCTGTATTCCTCTTGATGTCGACCTGTCCTAATGGGACAACACCTCGACCATGCGCAAGTCTCTTTATTCAAAAATCTAATCTTATGCTCGTGCATTTAAATTTAAGCTCTGTTAAAGCGAGGACTTTATCTGTCCCATTCAATACCAGAATGTAGCAGGTACACAGTTTCAAATAAATATTTGTTAAATGGAATAACAATCCTCACGGGGAACAGAACGCTTCCTCAGAAAATCTGAGCCTCTGCTGTATTCCTCTTGATGTCGACCTGTCATAATGGTATTTATATTAATTTATTCAACAAAGCCTTTTCTGTGCTGGGCACTGCTGGAAGCGTATTTTAATATGCAGCTGTTGATTCTCTAAGCCATGGGTCATATGTTTAGAAAGGGAACTGCAATATTGTAAGAAGAATTTGATTTTGAATACCACATTGCCTTTTTAAAAAAGCTGTATACACACAAAATGATTCTATAATTTGTGCATTGTTATCTATTATAATATTCATTATATTACCTACTATATAACATAACATTTCTTGTAGGATCTTTAATATCTATTAGATTATTATCATATTACCTATTCCTCAACCTTTCCGTCACCTCCTCGCCCCGACAGCAACTCGGCTTTCCCCCAGCCCACCGCACGCCCCGCGCCCTCTCAAGGGGAAGCTGTTTTCCTCCCTTAGTTCTGTACAACTGGACGGCTGGATGACCAGATGGGGCATATGTCCTGCCTGCTCCTCCCGCCACTTATGAGACCATTCATTCTCCATCCCTCCTCGCCATCGGAAGCCCCAGCTTTGACTCTCAGGCCACTGTACTAGATGACCCAATACTAAGTGTCCCAAGTGTCACCGTTATCCCAGCCCCCAGGCGGGTTCTCTTCTCCTTCTTTCTCGCTGTGATGGTATGTCTCCATCACTACTTGTGTCTTAATCCCGAAAACTTCAATATAGGAATCTGGTGTCACTTTGAACCATCCCTTCCCATCACCTTCTCCACTC
>NW_011908935.1:0-1345 GCF_000151845.1 Pteropus vampyrus
CATGTTGATAGAGACAGGTGAGTTTCATTCACTTTCACTGCATTATAATATTATATGTCTGATGTTAATATAGCAATACTAGCTTACTTTTGGCTAGTTGGTAAAATTTTATCTATCTCTTGACTTTTAAAGTTTCTGTATATTATGCTCTGGCAAATCTTAATAAAAACACACAGCTAGATTTATTTCTTTATTTTTAAAATCTGATCTGACAATTTTTTGTGTTTTAATTGAGATATTTAATGTGATTATTAATACATTTAGGGAAAAAAGTTTATCATTTTATTTTCTGCTTTCTATTTATCTCTTTTTCTATTTCTATCTCTTTTCTCCTCTTTATTAACTTTTTTTTTTTTTCACTGAGTCTCCCCTTCCATCTCATCCTTCCCAGAAGGAAATTTATTTTAAACATAGAATGCTAAATCTAATAAAACTATAAACATATGAGGGAAGAATCAAAATATTTTCAGACATGGAAGAACCCCAAAAAATGCACTCCCCACACTCTCTATCTTAGGACGTCCCATTCAGTCCGAGTTAGCCAAATGAAAGAGTAAACTATGAAAGAAGATGACTCGAAAACTAAAAAACCCTGGGGAGAAATAAAGAAAAGTTTTAAATGGCTAGAAACAAGGCAAGTCTAGAGAGCAATCGATCCAAATTGGAGTAAGAAGTTAGAAGTTTCAGGAAGGAGCTATCCAGGGAAAACGAAATTCCAAACATTTGAAGCCAGCATTGAGGAAATGATTAAAGCAGGAAGGTAAGAAGACAAAGAAACTTCGGAGGGAAAATTAATTTCTGACTCTCGTCAGTTAATTAACTCTGTAACCTTTGGCAAGTTGCTTAAATTCTCTTTTGGCAGCTGTAGCACTCATAAAATAAGGTTAATAGTGCTTCTACATAAGGCTAAGTTAGTTAATAAATGTAGAGTGATTAGAAAAGTGTCCAGCAATTAGTAAGGGTTTATTAAATGGGTAAAGAAAAGTGAAGCTTGGCTATGCCCTTAACGATAGTCACAATCATGTCAATATGCTTTTTTAATTGTTTAGAGTCAACCAATAGGCAAAGTACAGATTACCTAATTATGGTTACAACATGGAATGTAAGTTTTATTAACTCTGAAAAAAAAAAAAAAGTAAAAATAGAGATTCCAGAAGTCGAGAAGTAGAAATGGAGAGGAGAAAAGAAGGGAATGGTAAGGACACTGATCTTCTCATCTTATAAAATGGGATATCTAAGGTTGAGAACCGAATACAAGGGTCTATGGATAAGCGTTTAAAGTAATAAAGAAATTACAGTAGGAACTAAGAATAGTGCTGGTGCTATACTGGGAGCGCAGAGGAAG
>NW_011908936.1:0-1346 GCF_000151845.1 Pteropus vampyrus
TTTGAGAAATTGTCTCAATAAAGGAGAACTTCATTTGGCCTTAGGTAAAAGCCAATCAATAAATTAGTTGGCTGAGGGCAGAGACGTGAAGGGAGAAAGAATAAGGATTGGGAGCCCAGTCTGGGTAAAAACAGGATGGCAGTGAGTGACGAGTCGGGCGTGGGGAGGGGGCGCAAGGCAATTTGCGAAGGGAAACAAAATAAAACGAAACGCAAAGCCGCTCCAGCCCCAGCCGGCCATTTCCCCGTGACGTTTCGAGTGGCCGGTCTCCGTTAGCCGTGGTCGGCCTTGGGAGCCGTGGACAGGGAGGAAGGGGGACGACGGTCACAATCCCTGGTCTTCTATCTCCCCTGAGTGATTGTCTCCATTAGGGCAGAGAGGGGAGCCACCAGAAAGCCAGAAAGCCACCTCCCCAAGAAGGTGTCCTGGTCTCTGGAATTCTGCTCTGAGCCGCTGTCAATGACGCCAGTGCAGTTCCGGGAGGTGGTGGGCCGAGGCCGGGGCAGGGGGCCCTGGGCCGAGCTGCGCTCTGTCTCAGGGAGGTGGCCGGGGCGGGGATGCCGTGGGCTCCAGGCCTTTCTTGTAAACCTTGAGTCATGGCGACAGAGTTCTCTTCGTCATCGTTTATGCCTGCCTTCCGGGCCACATTACTGTCACTTAGCGGCCTTCCGCCATGCAGAAAGCGCTCTGCTGCCATTTGTTTGTTATTTCTCACTCTCCTGAGGTTCTCTGTTCTCACTCCCTGTCTGAAGGAGCGGGAGAGGGAGAGAGGTGGGGGAGGGGAGGGGAGACAGACAGAGCTGAGATGAAGAGACCGTTCCAGGCTGCGGCCTGCAGCATCCCCACTGCCGGCCCCCTGCACAGGACAGGTGCCCGGCCTCCCTCCGCAGGGCCTGCCACTCTCCTGGTGGCCCTGGTCAGGCCACCGCATCAGGGCTGGAAACGGGCCTGGCATCCGGCTTCCTCCCCCACGGTTCCGTTATGACCTGTGCAAGTCCTTCAGTCTCTTTTGTGTGTCCTGAGCTATAAAACAGACAAATCATGGTGGACCCCACCCCCATCCCCCTCCCTGACGCCCCCACAGCAATGCCGTGCCGGATCTTTTGTTTTTCCCTAATGTAAGAAATCTAACAGACAAAATTCGATAATCAAGAAAAAATTCACCAGGTTCTGAAGAAGGGCAGCTTTCTACAGTCTCCTGCTCACCTGCATCCTTTGGGGAGGTGCCCCCAACCCCTCCAGTTCATTTCGTGTCAGGGTCCTCCTCTGCTCAAAACCCTCCACGGCTCCCACCTCACTACCCTACGTCATTCAGTCACCATAAGGCCCCAGAAGGGCCCTCTGGG
>NW_011908937.1:0-2364 GCF_000151845.1 Pteropus vampyrus
TGATCTGAGAATGTGACATTGAGGCAGATGCTAAATCAATGGAGGAGAACTCAAGCAAATATCTAGAGGAAAATATTCCAGGCAGAGGAGACAGCAAACTCAAAACTCTAGCAAAGTATCTGCTGGATGGGTGCTAAAGGCAGCAAAAGACAAGTGAAAGTGACTCGGATGGAGTGAAATTGGTGTCTGTTGTGTCTGGGACCCATTAGCAAAAGCTATTTTAAGCTTCCTTCTGGAGCCGAGCTTTTGATGAGCCTTTGGGATGTCATTTAGAATATCTCCCCCTTCTCCTCTTAGTGAGTTGGTTTTGAACCTGGCTGCACATCAGAATCACTGGAGGAGTTTGTTTTGTTTTGTTTTGCTTTGTTTTGATTTATTGTAAATATCAATGCCCAGGACTCTAACTCCCAGATGATCTGATTTAATTTATCTAGAGTAAGCCCAGGTATGCATATACTTTTTTCTAGCTCCCCAGTTGATTCTAATACATATACACAGTTGTGAGCCACTGGGATTTAAATAACAAATATTAGTTGTATAGATGTATAGACACCTGGTCCCTAGGATGTACTTGTTTAAGGTACTTATAACGGAATATAGTTGACCAAGAAAAAAATAAAACAGACATAAATATTTTTAAGATTCATTGGAAAGGAAAAGCGTATTAGAGCTAGTGCTGAGAAGTTGGAAAAAATGACCTGAGTTAATCAGAGAAAGCTATTACATGGAAGAAATGCTTTCTGCTGAATTGCTCGAAAGGCGTGCAGAGTAATGAGATGGTTTGTGCAATTCTAGAACAGACTTGCTCGGTTGAAAGCATTTTCACGTATCCAACCAATTAAGGACATTTTTATTCAAGCCTAATCTAATTTAGCCTTAAGTATGAGTCTGGTGTGATTCAATGGTGAAGGATGTGGCTGAAAAGGCAGATTTCATTCCATCATTTTACCTTCTGTACCAGGGAGAGAACCATCAAGCAGTAAGCAAGGTGAGCGAGCCAGGAAAGCTATCATTCACGTTGCGACACCGCCATCGCATGGCAATAACTAAAATGGCAGCCATGTTGCAGCCTCAAAATTTTCCTGGAGTTCATCTTGACTATTTTCACAGAAAGGGGCCTGACTGTCATGCTCCTCTTGCTATGCATGTGTATTTCCCATAAGAGCTCATGGTATTTAAGTCCATCCAGACTGAGTAAAGGCTTTCTAAATAACCTAGAGCCTCCAAGCTCTCTGCTGCTGTGTGATAGATAGTGACTCGACAGGTAGAGGCTTATTAATGAGCCTTGTTTTTAGAAATTGGCAGTGGCTTAACTATCCCTTATGACGAAAGAGTCAAATATCAGAAAATATTTTAAAAGGAGATGCTTTAGATGTGAAACTGTTAGAAATATTCCAGCAGAAAGAGGATTAATGTGTACTGTTCAAATTCAATGTCCCCAATTCTAGTAACTTAAGACCATATTCTAAAGAGAAGAATGCTGGGCTCCAAAGACACCTTTGAATGTATCTAGGCAACCCTAGAATTCTATGGATGAAAGCAAAAGAAGGTGACTTATCCAAAATCATTCACATTTGTAAAAATGAATTATAATTAAAGAGAAATTTTATTCCATTGTCTAGTTAATGGGTTATCAGAAACCGAAGAAGCAGTTTTCAATTTTGACTTCATATCAAACTTATCTGGAAACTCTCATTTTAAATATCCTGATGTCCAGGTAACATTCTCAAGCAACTAAATCAAAATTTCCAGGTATGAAATCCAACCATGAGTATTTTTTTTAAGTTCCCCAAGTGACTTTTTTGTGCAACCAAGTTTGAGAACCAATGAGCTGGAAACCACCTATACTTACAGTCGGTCCCTAAGCCACACTTAAATATATCATTAGCAACGTAGCTTTTCTCTTTTCCTATACTTGCCTCTCAGCCTGTCTTTGTTCATTATTTACCTTTTATTTACCCCTCGATGTTTATTTTAATAAATTTCTTAAGTGTGGAAGGGGCATAGCAGAGCTCAAAACAGTGATCTACAGCCTGCCTGTAAGTTTCTGTTTTCTGATTCATTTAGCCCACTACACTTCCAGGTGTCTAAGGGATCTTTTATTTTTCCAGAGAGTATCCTCGGCATCTAATATGCCTGGCACATAGAAAGGACTCAATAAATGTTAAATGAATGATCTCTTTAGCCAGACAGACACTTCATTAACTTACCACAGATTCTGTAAATATAACTTGTGGAGGGAGGAGCATAAAGGCATGACAGTAGGAGGTGATCTCCAAGCCAGTGAGGACTTTAAAATGGGGCATAATTCAAACCCCCAAAGAAGAAAAACACGGTTCTGTTACCTGAAATCCCCAGATCACA
>NW_011908938.1:0-2567 GCF_000151845.1 Pteropus vampyrus
GCCCAAAAAGGCAATACCACAGTAGGCTGAGTTAGAATGGTCAAGGACAATTCTGATACTCTTAATAGCTTTGAAACTGAAATTGAGTATTTTTATCTTGTGCATTATGTCTGTAATTCTGGTATCTGTCACTGGATAAGTATCACAGCAGTTAAAATGATGAGCGTTTGATATACATTTATTTAATTCTTCCACAACTCTATTACGTATATGTTGTTATTTCCATTTTATAAACCTAAATCTCACAGGTTAAAACTTATTTGTCTATATACTTACTATACTACTGAACTGTACACTTAAAAATGGTTAAGATGACAAATTTTATGTGTATTTTACTATAATAAAAGAAGAGGAAAATACTTACTTGTCTAGGTCATATAATGTATGTGAAATTCGTACAATTACTTCTACTCCAGCTTCGGTTGCCAGTTTCTTAATAGCTGCATCTCGTTCCTTTCCAAAGGGCTCAGAATCATATTCAATGGAAAGTTTGGCTATGTTCCATTCCTAAAATAAAATAAAGGGGCAAAAATGTACACAAATTTTAAGAATAATTTTTCTATTATAACAATTCAGACTAGAAAAAAGTGAAAAGCTCAAACTCTACATATAAAAAGATTACACATAAATCCAACTTTGAATATGCAGGAAGAAAATATACAATTTATAAATTCAAGAATATGTAAATAAGAAATGTATGCTCACTAGACATCAAGCCTTGTGCTAGACATCAGACAATCTAGCAATATGCTTAAAACCAGTTTCCTACACTAAATGTGTCTGTAAAGCACTTTACTTTTTAAAATAATTTACACTTAACATTATCTCATTTGCTCCTCAAAACAACCCTCAGAGTTTAGCACTCTGGTTGGTATCTTCATTTTGCAGATATGGTTATTTTAAAAATTTAGCGACTTTCTCAAGTTCACAGTGAGCTAGAATACCTGAACGTATGCCTGCTGGTTCCACGAACTGGTTTTTAATAAATCTTTGAAAGTTGATATGGTATAAGCTGCTGTGTTGAGGTACTGTTTTATCTCTGATTACCAAAAAAATGTTAACTGTGGAAAATAGGGACATAGTAATAATAATAGCAGCTATTTGAGTGTCAGGTACTATTAATATGTTCTGCACATCTCTTCATAGTGATTTTCAGTGAGGAGACTGTGACTTGAGGGAATTAAGTGATTTTCCAGGAAGGAGTGGATAGTAAAGTTTTTTTTTTATTATTCTAATATCTACTCTGATATATTTTACAATGAAAAAATAATCACCTGTAATACTACTATTATTTAACAGATTATATGATAATATATTATAATTCTCCAAACTCATGCAGATTAGACAAGGGCTGTCACCAATGATTTTTTTTTTTTTTTAAATAAACTTCGTGGTAAACATTTTATCTTTATACATACATCTTAAACATTTTGGGGCATTGTCCTATTTTTTTCTAGAAATAATTCCTTGAAAATAATTAATGGATAGGATATGCACATTTAAAAATTTGATATATGCTGTCAAATTTTCCACCAGATGTACTGTACCAATTTACATGCTCATCTATAGTACACCAAAGTGCTCGCTCTTCATACATTTGCTCCTTACACATACAATAATGGTACCACTAATACATACACATATTATACAAAGAAAAATTATATCTCATTCAAAAATGTTTCTTCTTGAAAACCTTGAAGAATTCCTACCAAACTGTTGATAGCTGCAACCTTTGAAGTGTAGAGTTTAGAAGTGTAAATAAGATAATTATTTTTTATTTTATACACTGTTGCATTGTTCAGATTTGTTAGTATGATCACATACTGCTTTTAAAATTTTAAAATAAAATGAAAATAATAGGAAAACATATTTGTTTTATGATAAAGCAGTACAGAATAATAGCTAAAAAAAAAAACAGGATCTAACGTTCTGAGTTCAAAGACTGACTCAGCCTTTTGTACAAATTGCTAAACTCTCTGTTTCCTTACCTATAAAATGAATAAAATGTAAGTAAAGTGTTTAGCGTGTACCTAGCACATAAACACTATTAAATGTTTGCTATAGTAAAGTGGGAAAAAAAAATACATTAAGTTACTGGGTTGCTGCAAGATTAAGACGTAACACATATAAATTGCTTAGGACATAGTACATAGTAAGCCCTTAATAAATAACAGCTATTATTATTACTAGCCATTTGTATGTTTCTTCTTTTGAGTTGTAGCTTATGTTTGCTTGGTTTTCTTTTGCAGTTAATTATTCTCTTGTAGATATGTAAGAGCTCCTTACATTTTAAAGATAGCAGCCTTTCTCTGTCATGTATGTTACAAATTTTTTTTCTAAATAGTGGTGTGCAATTTAATTCTATGATCTTTTCAACAAAAAGCTTTTAGTTTATAGATAGTAAGTATTAGAATTTGAGATGAGTCAATAATGCTCCCTTGCCCTTTTCCTTTTTGGTAAAGGAAGGGAACATAAGTCAGAGAGCTAAAGATAAAAATATAGACCACATTACTAGTAAAACTGAATTGGAGAAAAGATACTAAGTTTAAGGGAGGTAAGTCTGTTAC
>NW_011908939.1:0-1464 GCF_000151845.1 Pteropus vampyrus
AATTAGACTGGGGACACATGCCAAATCCAAGCTAGCTGAGGGCCTGGCTAAGACAGGACTGGAGTGCCACATCTGTAGGATCAGGCGTGGAAGGAGCCAGGACAACTACTCTACACAGGGGTGGCTTATGGAGATGGATGGTGAGGAAGGGGCTGCTGGGATTGAAGTGCCTTTGGGACATTCAGGGAAAGTACTCAAAGACAATTGTCTTGGAGGTTTGGTATCTGTGAAAGATCTGAGTTTTATTCCCCAAAACAGATCTGAGCTTCCCTATAAATCCCTAAGCAACGAGTAGCCAGGGTAGGGGGTGTAAGGGAAAGCCAAATAATATGTAAACATCACCTAGTTTAAATTATTCAACCCTCTGTGTCATTGTTAAATCTTTTATATTTTATTTTATTATTTATTATTTTTTTCTCTTCTTTTTGAAGTCCATGGCATCTGATTATATTATATACCCCTATCTCTGTCTCTGTTGGCCACTTAAGTTTTTGAGGAGCAAAAAGAAGGCCTATGTGCCCAGAGAGTAGAAAACAAGAGGAAGGACTCTGCCAGGTGACGTCGCGGAGGCCAGATCATGACAGATCCAGGTGGCTTGATTTGGTGAGCTGTGTTGACAATTTTGCTCATTATCCTAAGAGCCTTTTAAAAGTCTTAAAAGGGTGAAACAATATCTTATGTGGTTTTTTAGAGACCAAGACAATGCAAAGAATGGAATTGAGTGAGGCAGGAATGGATGCAAGGGAGCTATTAGAGGCCAAGGCAGTTAGGGAAAGAGGATGATAATGGTCTCAACAAATGTGGGAGTGAAGGTGAGAGAAGTATGAGAAGAAATAGAACTTGGGGATTGTTTAGATGGGGATTCAGGAAAGAGAGAGAGGAATTTATGATGACTTCAAAATTTCTTCAAGGAGCAACACGTCTAGCTGCCTGAGGTAGGCAACAAGCAAAGAAGCAGGTTTCGCGGAAGTGGGGGCTAGCTCACCCTATTGACTCTCTGATACCTGGCTGGCAAATTTTAACTGCTGCCGCTATTGCCAGACAGTTAACTGTTGCCATGGGAGACAGTTCAGTAATCAACTGCACTACATGTATTTATTATCCAACTTCAGCTGGACCTCTGAGCTCTTTGGAAATATTTTTACCTATTTTAAATTAAATCCTATTTTGTTCCTGATACTGAGTTTTAAAAACATTTTCACTCTTTCCCTATTTCTGGTTCTATCTTTCCTCCACAATTTTAGCAAACTCCTTGCCTCTTAATTCACTTTAAAAATATAGAGGTCAAAATGATGTGATTTTCCTCATTCTTTTACCTCCAATTTAAAATTTCGCTGAATTTTCAGTTGTTCTCTTTTCTTTCTTCTCTCAACAGAAGTGTCCCTGTCCCCTTCCCAAGCCCTTTTCTTTATCTGTTTCCCAATATCACTCCATTCCACTTTCTCTGGAACATTGCTTTATAAT
>NW_011908940.1:0-1731 GCF_000151845.1 Pteropus vampyrus
TATATTTAGTGGCTCGATTCTCAGGTACTATTAATAAAGCAGAATACTTTTGTTATAATTTCTGGGCTATGCTGGGAACCTAACCATGAAGTATGCCATAGTTTCAATGAAAAAGTGTACTCAGTGTTCCCAGCAACCAATTTACAAATCCACACCGAGAATCCAACCCATCTAAAAACTGAGGACTGCTAATTCTCAGCAAGTTTCACAATTTCACAAAAGCATCACAAATGTCATAAAGAGTGGGATCAAACTTCATTCTTAGGGATGGTGGCCCAGTGATACTTCATTTACATGTGGATAGAGTACCTGCTCCCAGTTCTATAAATACTGGGAAATATGGTGGGCCTACCTCCTAGCGTTCTGTGAGACTTCGATATGATAAAGAATGTGATGCCACCAGCAGAGCCGGGTTAGTGACAGCTATTTAACAAAGGTTAGTTCTTTCCCCTCTTTAGTGAAACTTCAGTGTCTATTCTTTTTACTTGGTTTTGTGTGTCTTCCTATAAATCTATTTTTAACACTTCTATATGGGGAAAAAATTGCAAAGTTTTGCCAATAGGAACCAGAAAACGGTTATTTGCTCATTTCTTCTGGCTGACACACCTTGTCTGCAAATGGCAGCTTCTCGCTCAGGAGGAAATCTTTTCCATCAAATAAGCTTTTATGCCTTCCAAAAGTCCATGCCAAACTGTGAAAATTACCATCTCAGCTTGCTATAGTGGCAGAGCTGTGGCAGCTGGGCCAATACACATTCAGCGAGAGGCTCAGAACTGACATTAACTAACCAAACCCATATTTTCAGTTTGTTTCCTTGTAGTCATTATCCAAAATATACAAGTAAGAGCGGCTCACCTAACTGGAATGGCTTATGTTACCAATTACGGTTAACCCTAAAGCACATGAGCAACAAGGCAGCTAAGATGTACTGTTCAGGAAGAAATCTGCACCTTTAACAATGGATGGGGCTGGGCAGAAACTGTACATGCCACTAGCTTCAGAATGGTATTTCTCCTTCCCTGCCACCTGAGACTTTCCGTACTTCCATTTTATCTCCATGCCTTTCCTACAAGAATGGACTACTGCTTTCCGTTCATAAAATCTCCTCGGATGAAACCTTTCACATAGACCATCTCTAATTCTTTATTCTTTGACTAAATCTGATACAGAGCATCCCTGACCACCCCCCACCCCACCCCCAAAAAATCCCTTGAATTAGTATAAACTTTCAGAGATTTTTCTAGAGCCAAAGACCTGGGTCACAGAACTGAGAGCCTCAGTTTTAGCTCTGTATGATCCTGGACAAAATTCTTCTCTACACATTTCTTTAAAATCTGGTAGAGTTCCATTAAGTAATGGTTCTGTGTCTCAAAATATTATTACTAGAATGAGCTAATACATATAATATATTGGGAACATTTTCAAAGAAGAGTTTAGTGCTCTTTTAACATATGCTTAATTTTTAAAGTGCATATTTACGACTACCCTCTCTCTTCATTTACTTGATGAAGAGAACTATTTTGCAAGATATTAAATAGTGGGCAGTTTTAGAAGAATAGTCAACTTTGATTACCCAATGTTTACCTGGATCTTCTGAAATAAATGCTGAAAGCTTACTCTGCATTTTGATATGAAATTGTTTATGTGGAAATATACACACAGGAAAGACAATGTCTAATACATATTTTTACAGTTCCCAGTGATTGTGAAAGTTATCCGGAAAGCGGGGGA
>NW_011908941.1:0-1964 GCF_000151845.1 Pteropus vampyrus
TTCCTATTGGATTTCACATTCCCCCAGGCACTGCCACCCCGGAGCCGGCGATCTGCCCACCATCGGCACCAATATCCCCTCCGTTCTTAGTGACCGCCAAGGCCACGTGCAGAAATGCATCAGAGGCGCCAGGTCACATCCCTAGAGAGATGCGCAGAGGTATTCCTGTTTCTGAAGGACCAGTTTCTCCACGCATCTCTTGGGGTGCAGAAGAATGCCCATTTGGGAACTTTATGGAACGTCAACTCCATGCCAAGCACCCTATGCATTCTTTCAGTCACTACAGCAACCCTGTGAAATGGGTATTCTGAGGCCCCTTTTGTAAATGAGAATGCTAGTGTTCGCAGAATTAAGTAAATCTCCATGAGGCTGCAAACTCCTTGAGGACAGAGAACATATCCATACTGGACATCACCGTCGCCAGCATCTACCGCTATGCCTGGCATATACTAGGTCCTGTTCCCTATCGGTCGCTCAGGTGTATGGCGGGTCTTCCTGACCCTGAACAGCACGTCCTCATCACCAGATGGCCTGGGCAGGACTGGGCAGAGACCCAGCGTGAGGGTGAGGAAGGCCTGGTTCTGGGAAAGGAGGTATGGGCTTTCGAAGGAAGAGGGGCTATTTAACGGGTCCATCGAGTTAAGTCAGCGAGCTGGCTGCCCGTGTCTGCTAGCGGGAGGCAAGAGCGCTTCCTCAAAAACAGCCTGTGCACCGCCCATCATCCCACCATATACGTTCACTCCTTTCGATCTTAAATACTGAGGGCCGTGGTTACACGGTTCACCAAACCCACTCCGCGCCAGACACTGCGTTAGGCTGCGAGATAACAAAATGGATAGGATGCGGCGGTGTCCTCAGAGCCTAGAAAAGGAGAGGCGCCAAGCCCATGATTGCCACGATCTGCGGAGAGAGCCCCCCCGGGGGAGGGGCTGACATGCGTGAGGCTTTCAGAATAGAGCCTGGCACAGAGCGTGGATCAGATACGCAGTACTCACACACACACGGGCCAGGGAGTTCATGCATGATCCTGAAGCAGATGGGGGATCTTGTAGAAGGGGTTTTAGCAGGAGAGCAACAAAGTCAAATTTATTTTCTATTGTGTTAACTTTGGCAGCATCAGTGACAGGAGGGATGGACTTACAGAGCGGGCCGGACATTCTGGGGGATTCGCATATCATTAGGTAGCAGCCTCGCCTGTCAAGTAACACCCCCACGGAGAATCACCTGGACTTGAGGAGAGACTGCGGTAGGAGGGGGAGGGGGCACTGGAGGAGAAGGTGCGTCCCTCGGAGTAGACGAGAAGGCAGCCTTCTCCCCTGACACAGGGTGGAGGGGCTGTGGGGATGCAACAGTGTACGTGTGGGGGGTGGGTGCACATGTACGCACACAGATGCGCCCACGTGCACACACGTCTTCGATTCAAGAATGAGGAGCTTTAAGAAAAGAACTCATCTGCTCGATGGAATCCCAATGTCTCGTAACGAGCACAAGAGGCTGTGTTTGGTTAACGGACACACGGTGTACGCTGGACTCAATCTCCGATTCGTTGCCATTTTTTTTTCACTCCTGATGTATTTCTCCAAATGATTTCACGTAAGGAGGATGGGCCAGATAACGTTAAGTGAAGACCATGCAAAGAAACCCATGAACACTTTCCCTGGGAAAGAGAAGCTCTGAAGACACGCTGTAAGTTCTGGAGTGTTAGACGACCCCTTGAGACCAGGGAGCGGGTCTGTTTCACGTCTTTCCTCTCCTGGCACCCTGTACCTGGTATGCAGGTGGTCATCTCGTGAAAGCTAAGCAATGAGTGAAAGAAGTAGTTGAAAGCAGTCACGTAGGAGAAAAATCGATCTTGGCAGACCTACAACCAGGGCGGTTATTCTGAGGAGAGAGATGAACTTCCTAACAACAATCAGAGCTAACCTTAGCTTCGTCGGTTGGTGCTGCTTGCCATGTGTCACCTC
>NW_011908942.1:0-1572 GCF_000151845.1 Pteropus vampyrus
GCATGGACATTCCCTGCTGTCATGTGGTACTTTCATCTTCCCTGGCTGAGGGGATGAGCTGAATCCTGGACCGGAATTCGAACCTAAGCGCCCTCGTTAAGGTTCCAGAAATGCTGGGTCATATTTCCTCCGGAGAATGGGCGGGAGACAGGGGTTTGTTGTTGCTCTTCCAAGAAGGCATTTCAGGGGGCGGGGCTGTGGGAATCCTGAGATTATCAGAGGCCTCAGCAGTCACCGCAGGGGAGGTGTCGAGATAACTTCAGTAAGCTCGCATTTCCCAGGTGCACACTTGCAAAGGGTACCAGAGCATGGGAGCTTGGGGAGCCTCTTCTGCAGCAAGCTGAGGAGGGCACTGACAAGGCTCTCAGGCCACAGCCAGCGGGCCCCTTGGTCCTGTCGGGGAGGGCACAGGATGGAGGAGGGGCTCCCAGTCCTCGAGATGAGGGAGGACAGGCTGGCGGGCTTCAATAGATGCCTTTAACTGTCCCCTCTGTGGCCTCCAATCACACATCCCAGCCTGACAGTCCCCAGAGCCCGTCCTTCATGCGGCCTCAGAATGGTGGGTGTTAGGACGTTTATAAAGAGTTAGTGACAGGCTTTCCCTGACACCCTGGGCAGAAGCCAGGATCCTTCCTCCTACAAGTTCATTCTCAGCTAAACTTCAGCCTCCACCCCCATCTTCCTCCCTGATTCCCTTGGGAATCCATGGCTGAGCACGATGCTTAGCACACTGTGAACGCCTCAGAAATGCCAGCCGTTACTGCTGCTATGTGTCTACTCTAGCCACCTGTACCAACACAAAGCCTTTAAAGACCACCAAGGATCTACTTCCACACAGATGGTTTTCTCAAGCATGCAGCCTCGACACCTGGCCATCTTCAGCTCCCTACAATCCCCCCCACGGACCATAAATCACCAAAATGCAGACTTGCAAAGGGTCCTAAGGATAATGGTGTCAAACAGGTCCTCTCAAGGTTTCGCTTCTATTCTTACCCCATCTGCATCTGATGACTCTGATGAAAAAGAATTGTGTACAGCATCTTCTGAACCTGTACCCCTTAGAATCCTAAGATTCTATTCAGGGGCCGTATCTTGTTCTCCACTGGCAGCCACTGTGCCCAGAGGAGAAGCTGCCTCTAGTACCAGCCCCCATCTCTGCTAGGGGTCCAGCTGAGCTGCAGGAACTCTGAGGGCCTGCTGACAACTGTTGAAGCGGGACCAAGTAGCAAGGGAAGGGTCTATTCTACACCTTCAGTGACCACATGATACTTCTGGTTAACTGGGCAGGGAGGACACACTGTGGAGCAGAGAGGATGTCTCCCCAGCCAGAGTGGGTTTGGACTCTTGGTGACTAATGTGAACTCTGGAACATCTGCCAGAGATGTCGTGCCCCCCAGTGCCTGGATTATGGAGGGCGGCAGAGGCATGGATGACCCAGAGCTGTGAGTAAGAGATAGGATTTCTGGTCAGTGGCAACGTACCTGGTTGCTAAGTTTGCAATTGTGTGTGCCCCGGAATTAGCTTCAGGCATAATGTTGGAGCTTAGAACTGAGGTCACCAGCCTTCCCATTC